>NW_022170510.1:9060174-9142250 GCF_008802855.1 Photinus pyralis
ATAGTATATTAAGATACAAGTGTATAATCAAGTCTTTAAAGCACGACGCAAAGCGGAGTGCCTTTAACGTTGCAAGTGCTTTAAAGACCAATTATACACGTGTATCTTATAGTATTTTTTATTATACCTGCAGTATAAATTAAAAATAGGAAATACAATGAAATCATATTGACGTTATACTCGAATACATGTCTAATTAAGTGGGCTGGGTGTTCGTAATTTCACGATTGCCATGGAAATGTCACTTGACGTTTGCTTATAAAAATCACCGTCTTTGTGAATAAAACGATTTCCGTTGAAAAAGATGATACACCGTCCATTAAATGGCTTGTTGTAAAATCTAAACAAACGTTGGTAGGTGTAAAATCCAAATCCAGTAAAGCCTATTATAAAGAATATGAAAAGTTGTTTCCATGTATGAATAGGAAGTTACTTACGAATAAAGTCTTAAATGCATCGATAATGCTGGCATACCTATGAAGGAAATGTCAAAGGTATTTAAATCTTCTATCTTTTGGTGCATTCATTCAAAACTTCGAACAATGCTGCGATTAAAAAGTCGAACATATTTGGAAGCATACCCTAAATGACGCGCGTTTGTGAAAGCTTCAACCAAAGGATAGTTACAAGCCAAATAAATGTTCTGCATTTACAGAAAGCGACCTAAGAGGATTTTTATTTCATCCAGATGACAGTTTCAAAAGTCATACTTGAAGTATCGTTACTTAGCAACTTTAAAGCACGTGTGTTTTAAAGGTCTTTTTTCGCACGCATTTGAGTGTTTTAAACGGAGATTGTGATTCAGGTATAATAAAAAAACATTTTGTAACGCTTTATTGAACATTGCTCTTTTACGTAACTTTGTACCTAACTATTCATTTCACAATTTTAAAATAAGGCGACACCGAGGCACAACAAAGATTCATTAAAATTAACATGGATTTTGAGAGATAATTGGAAGGATCTAAATTGTTGCCTAAGGCTTAACTAAATCTATTACACATGGTGTTGCTGCACTGCACTGCAACTTTGTTTAAAGTGGCCGCAGTTTCTATACCCGCTATAATGAATAAAAAATCAATAACTGAGTTTAACGGACTGTTTACCTTGCCTTACATTTAACATTCACCCCACCATTTTATAATTCTAAATAACTCCCCCCCCCCCTACCAACGCGTGACAAATCATTTTAAAAGCCATTTCACCCCGTTACAACGGTCGAATAAAATAAGTCTAAAAAGTATTCACTACTTTCTTGTAATAATCCAAATTTTTGTCTGAAACCTACGAAACTCTGGATAGGACACATAGGAAATTATTTTGTAAATTACAGTTGTAACTGGGAATTATACTAATTTAAAGTTGTAACTGGGAATTAGTTTATAATTTACAGTTGTAATTGGGAATTACACTAATTTACAGTTGTAACTGGGAATTATGCTAATTTACAGTTGTCACTGGGAATTATACTAATTTACAGTTGTAACTGGGAATTAAACTAATTTACCGTTGTAACTGTCAAGGATAATTCCCAGTTACAACTGTAAATTAGTATAATTCCCAGTTACAAATGTAAATTAGTGTAATTGACAATTACAACTGTAAATTAGTATAATTCCCAGTTACAACTATAAATTAGCATAATTCCCAGTTACAACTGTAAATTAGTATAATTACCAGTTACAACTGTAATTTACAAAATAATTTCCTATGTGCCCTATCCAGAGCTTCGTAGAAACCGCTTGTACGACGAATACAAAACACTATTCACAGAATTATTTTAATTTATGGCACAACCATGTAAATAAAGTTTCTTCTTTTTTTGTTAAATCGCCAGCACTGGTTCTATGATGATTTACATTGTTGAAATGGCAGCTCGGATACAAACTTTAAAATTGACGAATGACGAAACATCTCCTCTTCTATAAAATGTAACTACATCCGTGAACGAAAAATTTGGACAACAACCGGAAAACTAGTCCTGTATCACTTCTTCTTAATTTAACTAACAAAACAATATTTCGAAACACGGGTTGTCTGACGGAAAAATGCGTATTTAAAATTTAAAACTTAAATAAAACTCATCATTTACAGTTTATTGATCAGGTTGGTCACTTTAAGGTACTGGACTGTGGCAGTAAGTGTGGCGGAGTCATTTGAATTTATGGCTTCCTGGGGGTTGTTGGAGACTCCAAATGACCGACGAGGAGCAGCGTAGGTGGGACACTCCAACATAATGTGGCCCACGGTGAGGTCAACTGCACATTGAGAACATAGCGGTGGTGGTTCTTTGCTGAAGAGATGTGCATGGGTGAGAAGGGTGTGTCCCATTCGTAGACGTGAGAGACTAACCTCGGAAATTGTGGTAAATAGGTCTCTGTACCTCCAAATAAATCGCCAATAAAAAAAACTCATCAATTATGTGCCCTGCCTATTTGTATCAAAATTCCACCAGACTTCCTGATCACTTTGCATAATGTTAAATACAGGGGTAATACGAAAATTACGCTACTGATGCGCATTACTTGGTAACCCAGGAAGGCATACCCTTATTGTCGGCTTTGTTTCAACATAAATGGTATACCCCTCTGATTTACAATTTTACGTAGCAAATTTTGCGAATAGATAACGTATTGTTAATTGTTATTAATAGAGAACCTTGTGGGTTCTAGTTCATGTCGAATTGGGGCTTAACTCCGTTGTTAATAACTAGCTGAAATCATCTCGTACTCAAGATTACGTTTTTGGAGGGCTTGTACCTATTCACCTTTTTGGTTGATTGTTTGGAACTTGTTCAAATTAGTAATCTAAAATTTTGCCAATTTAATAATCCACCAAATTTGATAATTACAATCGAATCACCGACAAATCAAGTACAGATATTTTGTGTAGGTTTTACGTAAAGTTTATTTACATTAAGTAGGTACATAAGAATGAGACTCTTACGGTTTACGAGTTCCCATAGTGAAAATGAAAAAAACTAACCCTGTACAATAACGTAATTTTTTTTAAAAATAAATACGTTCTTTTTAGTAAAGCAGTTTTATTTTTTATGCGCGAAAGAGGGCATTAGCAAATATAATTTTCAGAAAAGGGGTGCCATGAAAAAAGTTTGAGAACCACTGCCTTAAATTCCCGTTTCACTGGCTGATTGCTTTAGAATATTATGTTATTGGAATATGTAATTTGTCATTTTAGGAGAAAAAATGTTCTAATTTCATAATTACTGGATAATTATTGATCTTCCACCCAATATAATGAGTAGACGTCCTAATTTTAACTTGAATTATTATTTGTTATCACTGATTCCAACACGTAACATAGTCTAACTGAAAATTACGCCAAGACTGCCGTCTGCAGGTACGAAAAAGCCACTCTTTTTTAAATCAAGTGATATTTCGAAAAGTAATCGTGTAATTTGTAGTAGTGTCAGCGGGAGGCAGAGCTAATCAGACAGTTTTTTGCACAAGGTACGAAAATGACCCGTGTGGTAAACTAAATATGATAAATTAATACGCGATTCGATCCTTTATTAAGTGTTACACTTTGCAATTACAAATAATTATTCGATGTTCATTATTTCCATACATTATGACAACTACGTCGTATTACCTTTTATAATTGGTCGCTTATAACATATTTGTGCATAAAATTATCTATTGAATTAAACAAATATCTTGCAATACAGCTAAGTGCAAGGGAATCTTCAAGATAAACATTTTCTAGATTACATACCCCAATTTCGTCTGTACAAATAAATTTAACATTTTATTTTCACAATATCTACTTCATTAGTAAAAAAGGGAAAACGTGATGGACAAGCTCATGCGTTTAAAAGATTTAATCTGGCACGCCAGTTCTCGTTTTCGTTAAAAATAATTACGATTACGTATGAAAGCTTCCTTCTAAGGTAATTATATTTGCTCCTTTATGTTAGACAGAAATTGCTGTTTCCCAATTTCGAAAAAAATTACTTTTTGATACAACTGCGGCAGTTCTCACGAATGGACGTTATGAGCAGTTGGAAAATTGCTTAGTTTATATATTATACTACATTTTCCCCCCGCGAATTCGTACGCTCGATATTGACGGAAACTCAGCGTACAGAATAACACATCGGTACGGTACGACCCAAGTGACTTGGTGCATGTATCGATCGGTACATAAAATAGCAGAGTGCGACATCAATGTTTTTAAAAAATCCTATAATCCGATCAGGTCCAATTGTGAATCTAAACCATCCGAGGTGACACAGAGACACACAAAAATTTCATGAAAATCCTTCCAGCCGTTTCGCAGGAGTTCAGTTACAAACACACGTACAGAAGAATGTTATATATAAAGAGGATAGAGTGGGTCATATCTATGAAATAACTTTATCCTTAGCGTCATTATATACTATTGAGCAAACACCTAAACAGGTCGATTTATATTCTTAATTTGGCAATTGATAGCACTCCCTTTGGATTTTGAACACTCATTCGAAAATTTTAAATTAAAAAGAGGCTCGTGTGGTACTTTGTTTGAAAGGGATTTTATTTTTTTGTTTAACAATACATATACAGTTTTTTTTATTGTTTATGCAATAATAAATGAAAATGAATACGAAAAATATACCGTGTCTATAAAAAAACTCTAGGTAGAATGAAGCAATCAATTATTTAATATATTTTTCAATTTTTTTTACCATTAAATTAAATGTTCAAAATGAAAATATATTATGTAATAAATGACCTTCTTTTAAAATGTATTTTGACAAAAATTTTTGCATAAAATTGTTTTGTAATTTATGATTGCATTAAATTCAAAAAATTATTTATTGTTAAACAGAGAACTAACATTCTTTTCAAAATTTTAATTTTAAATAGTGCGTAATAAAGATAAAAATGATTTATTAGCCGAGAACAGAAAATTACGTTTCAATTTATCAAAATTGAAATAAGAGATTATTAGGCACATAATATTTATTCGAAGATGGCATATCAATTTATACAAATAAGATAAGTATATGCAACTGACCAATTGCATTGATAATACAAATAGCGACTAATTCGATTTGGGTTTTTTTTTACGTCTAATAGATGTATGCCAATATAATGAGCTTCGACGGAAACCGAAAAAATGCCTACGTTAATGCAAAAACCTAAGGCTGGCGTATTGAATTTTAGCGCTTTATACAAACATTCTTTTCGTTAGATTTTCAAATTTGTACGTGCTTAAAATATTTTCAGGAGGGCAATATTTTATTTTTAAGAATCGTAATATGATGCTTAAAAATACAACATACATAAAACAAAAAGGTACACGGAACTTTCTCTCTCTAATTTTAAAACATTCTCTACACCGATTTGTAGAGGTAGTGCTCCATATCGATCCACTTTCCAATGGAAATTAATTAATCTTATTTGTAGTGGTGGACCCTACATATTGGTCGCAGACCAACAAAAGCATCTACACTAATCAATAATATAATTATATGTGGGTAAGCGATTGTAAACAACATCATATTCACAGGAAAGCTCTTGTGAGAGTGGATGGGCAGGTTTTGCCTATAGTTCGCCTTCTTCAGCTAAAAATTTTTGGATGGTGTTTTAGAAAATCTGGCACTTCTATTAGGAAAAGTCGCACGATATTCCCTCGAATTCAGTAAATTTATTGGATTTATTCATAGTAATGCAAGTAAAGACGCCTAATCTAACGTGCTTAATTTATATTTCATTAAACGCTTCTAATAAGTGGTCTCAAGGGATGGAAATAAAATCAGCTCGTTTATCATACATTTAAGGTTTGCCGCTATTTAAACCCTCGTAAAAAGCGCAGAAGAACGTACTAGGGAAAATAAAGTATACGTTTAACGCTTGTGTATTTGCATTTAATTTTACTTCATGCGGCACAGAAAATCTTGATGCAATTAACCATTAAAATAAATTACGTATCTACCTTGTTCCCATTTCGTTTATAAATATTGAATTACTTTCACGAGAACGATTACTTCTTTCCAACCAATTCGAGTAATAATAATACTATGATATTACTACTTTTTCAAACTTCTAAAGAGGTCATTTTTCCAGGACTGAAGTAACTGTAGTTTGCAGAAAATAGGCCTGGGTCGTTCGATACACTAAATCATAAATCCTTCTGTGTTCAGATGGTGCAATTTATTTTATCTCGAAAGTGTCACACTTTAATACAAAACGATCATTTCATCACTTACAGATATCCTCATGTTCATAAACCTCCAATTGATTTGGTCTTCCTCCAAATATCGACATGCGAATTCATAGCGTTAAACAATTTCTCGACATTACGATATAGTGGTAGACATCATGGGTAGGTATTTGAGGCACGCTGAAAACTTTGCCAATACTTCTCCAATAATAACCAAACACAGAATTGCAGACCTGTGTAAGAAGTAGAGGAGCTAATCAACTCTTATATTTTGGCTTATAGATTTTTTGGCTCTTTAAATATTAAATTTAAAGTTGTAAAAATTTCGAAATGCATCAGGAACATATTTTGCAAAACAATTCGTATCTTTAGAAATATAAGGGTTGATTTAGCCCTGCTGTTTCTCAGCCAGATCTGCAATTCTGTGTTTGGCTATTATTGGACAAGTATTTGCATAACTACACCACCAATTATCTATAGCCATTGCGCCGCTTTCGCCTGGTGATTCGATGCATATCGGATATACAAAAGTGGTTTCATCAAAACTGCAATGATGGTCGCGAGTAGTTTTCCAAAATTTATGTAAAAATGAAGATGCTGACCTTCAAAAAATAATAACGTACCCAACTTGTCAGTGTCACCGAGAAAAATAAAAGTCACTTTTATGGTGAATGGACATATACGTGAAAATCCATGGGACGTCCACTCATGGTCCATGTGAGATTAGACCATATCTAACCACTCAACGAACCTCGATGATCCATGTAGTTGTATCTGAGCTGTCACGTTTCCGTTCCTTTATACTAGTCTCTCAACGTATAGCATAGATAACATTTTTTTTCGAAACCCATACCTCCAATTGGCACAGCGTCGTAATAATGGATTGAGAGACTTGTCATGTAAGCATAGAAACATATTACTTTTATTACGAGATATGACAAAAAGATGAAAAATGTATTCCATTCCAGTCTGAAATATTCTCTCGATGATAAATCTAAAAATAAGGGGGAATAAGATGAATGTGTGCGAACTGGATATGGTAATAATAAAGTTTGGTTGATAATAGCCGTTATAAGCTACTGTGAATTATTTATTATTATGAAGTAAGGATTAATCTCATATTTACTCGAAACTTTGGCATAGAATTTAACATAGAACTCCACAGTGGTATATATTATACTTTCTCAACGCGAATCGATCTGAAACTTTCTCTGCTGTTTACTACACCGCCACTCGATTATTTTTCATGCAACTTGAACATTAACCGATGTTGAAAATTTTATTAAATTCCTCATAATATTATATCATATCCGCTTTTCTCTTTACAGCAGCTTGAAGGGTGCCACTGAGAATTATAACGGATTAGAACCACAAGTAAACACCAGCGCCCTTATATTTAATAAACCTTTGTTATATGGATGAGTTGAGTAAGTAAGACAGCGCCATTCAATTGGTACCTAAGACACTATGGTTCATATTTCGTAATCCTAGGAATATGATTGGTTTGCGTATTAAAAAAACAATCGAGCGATTCTGTTTCAATCCCAACGCTTTACAAATCTTTCAATAATAGTCCAATTGTGTTCACGAGGAAAAGTAAAGCGCATGGATGTACCTATGCTTGCAATTTTTATTTATATGCAAATTTCTAACTGAAAGAAATCAAATAGGATTTTCCAAATTGCATTTTCTTATCTTGTCGATTACATTTTTTCCTTAAAATTGCGAATTCTGTTTCTAGTAAAATAGCGAAACAATACCCTTGTTATCGATTTTCTAATTATAATTCTTGTTATCTGATTTCTTTTTCGCAAAAGCTCCCTCTGAGAGTTAGTGTTTCAACATGAAAACAGATTAACGTACTTTGTATTTTAATTATCCAGATATGTCGCTCTGGAAAATGATATTTGTTATATTCCACAAAGACACCACTATAAGCGAATTTGGCTGCCTGTTGAAAGGCACGTAATTAAATTCGATAGCCTCTGAAAATTAAGGGTACATCACCGCTGCAATTTAATTAACCAGGTTTTCAACGTATACAACACATACTTTCAAATAAACCATTAGGTAATTTGCGAGTTATAATGTGCTTGATGTAATTAAGACATTAACGAGAATGGGCTACTCGTAGGCAATTAACCTTTCCGTTTATTATTGCATACGGTAGCAGAGCTCTTATCCATATTTAGGTACATATGATACACAGATTTGTAGAAGTGCCCCTTCGATTAACAATAAAAACATTTTTTTTTCAATTTTCAATTTACCACCTGATCACTTGAAAACCGTCTGTGTACTAGCAATTAAAAATACATAATTCATGCATTCATGCATTGAATCTCACTTTCTCATTATGATAAGTGATTTGCGCAAAATATATACGTGCTCACAGACTTTGCGGAATATTAATTACCTACCAGCATAGGCTTCAGAACGCTAAACTTTTCTTTTAAGTACTACTCATTTGCGAGATTAGAACACTAAGTCCTCATTATTAAACGTAGAAAAGTTGGAAAGAATCTACTTTCTTTACGAACGAACCTAATAGGAAACTTTTTATTATGACAAACGTCGTAAACAGTTTTACTTCTGCAACGTCCAAATATAACAAAAGTATACAAAGTATGGCGCTCGCATATAACAAACGGTGCAAGTTTACGCATTTCATTCCCTAACAGTCTAACTTGTATGGAAAGTCACGTCACAAGCAAAGCTGTCGTTATTGCTTGTCTACCAAATCACATACGCTACGAAAATTTCTCGTGTATATAACTTAAAAGTTGTTCCATATATACTCACAGATGTCATATCCGAGCTTAGCACCTTCCCAAATATCCCATAGGGACACTATTTTATTTGCGAAGTTTCATTTTGTTTTTGGTTCAATAGGTAACAGTTGGAGAAAGTGTCTAAGCTAATATTTTATGAGAAAATAATCAGGTAGGTTCTACCTAAACTGGCTCTATTATAAAATGCAAGATCAAAGAATAAAACTTTCAATATTTCATAACGTCAGTTTCGATAGAAAATGAACATGTGAACTTAGGAATCGAGTCGGTCGCAGAGTTTAACATTGTTGAACATCTTTTTGTAGACAAACTTGCAGTCATCGTATGAAACTTTAAATTCTTCGGCGCATTGCCGTTATAAACTAGCTTAAAGTATTTATAAGCTCGTAGGTACTAAAAAGTTTTCAGTTAGGTAAACTATGTATAACACATATCCATCAACAATAAGCTACCGTTTTCAGACGTTTATTAAAATAATATTTGCCAAAAGTTCAGTTTTTGATAAAGAATGTGATTATTAGAATAGAAATCTTGCCGATATATGTATTAAATTTTAGGTCCATAAAGTTAGCAACAAACATTTCCAACAACGTTATGTCACCACCGATATGTGTAAAACCATTAACCAAGGATGCTATATAATATATGGTTGCCTGATCCCTATATTCGTAATCAAGGTGGATTCATAATGGTGGCGGCACTCCGACTGTTGTATATAAAATCTGACCTTGTATGCATATTGCTTACCTTCCAGTCGTAGACCGCTTTTACTATGGAGTCATATGGTAGATACACTCATACAATGTGTTGATGTACCCACTGATTATTATTTTAACTTACACCAGAGACTACATTTTGCTTTTAAACAAAAAACGAGACAAAAAATGTGTTCATAGTTTTTTGGCATGTATATAGGCAACACCGTGTGCAATTTAGATGCTTAATATCATAACTTAATAATTTTATTTTCATATTCCGTTTATATCTTCTTCAGTTTTCACTGGGCCGATACCATTTTAAATGTCTTTATGGAATCCTTGCTCTTTTATGCTCATCCTCTAATTTGCATTTTTCTGTCTATTGTTTACGTGTAAAAATTATTGGAATTGTTTGATGCAACCGTAAAATGTCAATTACTCCTTGTGTACCTACGTTTATTTCACAGCCCACTGGTTTGATAAAAATGGTACGCAAAAAATAATGTTTTAAGGATGCGGAAGCAATATACCGGATGAATATTCTAAAACCAAGCATAGGGAATTAACATGGGAAAAACGTTTTTTGCATATCTTTGCTTCCCATGTTAACTTGGAGGGTTTATAATCACACCAATCTAATATTTTGAGGTGCACTTCTCATTATTTTATAAAACATTCGGCAATAAACCAATGACCAAAATAATGTTAAGCCATGACTAGGAAGACGAAAAGCAGATTCAAAGGATATTCAAGTCGAAATCAATATGAATTTATGACAACTGCCATTAATTTGTTTGTAAAATTCGCTGATGGCAAAGTATTTATAATAAACAACGTTTACAGCGGAAATAGTTACTCTAGTACGCGATATTTGCTTTCCGTGCATTTTAATGGGCGTCTTACAAGACCTATTTCAATTTATTCTTTAGGAAATTTCCATGGCTAAACATAATTTTAGTAATTGGATTTATTGTCGAAATTTTGATAAAATAAATTAATTCATATATCATTAGATGAGAAAAATCTTCTTTCGATTGCTGTTCTCATAAACCCTCTAAGTTAACATGGGGAGCAACAATCTGCAAAACGTTTTCCCATGCTAATTGCATATGTTCGGTTTCGAAATATTCACCCGGTATAAAAAGATATAGGTACTTTTAAAAGAAAGTGTAATCGGGCGGAAAACGTTAAGTACTACATTTTGTTGTAAATAATACCAACATATTTCTTCCCCTACCTATATTCAAATGACAATAGATGGGTAAAACAACACACTGTATGAATTCAAACGGCAAAAACATCGAATAATTAATAATTATATTGGTTAAAAACGCTGGATCTCCCATATAACTCTATAGTAAAACCAGTCTACGACTGGGAGGGTAGGCAACGCGCATACGAAGCCAGATTTGGAGAGCGTTGTAGGTCAGGGTGCCGCCACCGTTATGAATCCACCTCGTAATGTTGCCCGCGTTAAGTCATATCCCCATCCTAATCTACCGTTGTCAAGTTAGCCCCCCACTTTTGCAATTTTCAGAATATTTTTATTGCAATCGTTTGTTGGTCGTTTGTTGGCATTTGTCAGTTACATTTTCACGTTTGTTGGTTGATCTGTTATTTAATTATTCAAAATTCAAACTTTTGGGCGTATAGTAGGTAGTTAGTCCCCCACTTTTGGAATTTTCAGAATATTTTTATTGCAACCCTTTGTTGGTGTTTGTTAGCTATATTTTCACGTTTGTTGGTTGATCGTTATTGAATTGTTCAATATTCAAAAATTTGGGCGTATAGTTAGCCCCCCAAATTGCAATATTTCATTTTTGTTAGTTGTAATCGTTTGTTGGTGGCTTTTTTTACCGTTTGTTGGTCAGAATAAATTTTGTAAGTTTTGGGCGTGAAGTTAACGATTTAACCTTCAAACCACATCCAACCTTTTTATTTGAAATGTAAAAAACCTAAAAACACAAAATTTCGTTGTAGATAGTTACGAATTTTTAAATTCATCAGAACATTAGTGCCCTAATTTGATAGTTAATACTCCTTTACTATGCTATTAAAGGTCAACTTTGCAATTACAATTACAATTATTGTCGACGAAGTGTCTTTTGTACAGTTTTCGGCGATGTGGTCATTGTCGGCGTACGTATAGAGTCCGTCAGCAAAGGGGGCATGATCTGCGTGCGTTGTGCCACTTTCCCATTAGTGTCCCTTGTATATTTGTCTGTGATGTGGGCACAATCGGCGTAGCGTCCGTCGGCGTAGTGTCTGTAGTCGGCGATATGGACTATCAAAAAACGTGTCGGTGTTACGGGCATTCGGCGAAGTGTCCTAGAGCCTTAAATAATGAATGCGTGAACAAGAGGTATAGGTAATAAATAAATAAATAGCAAGAACTTTGTTGAACTGCAAGTCTTTATTTTATCTATTTGAATTTGGATAATTCAATAACGACCTGCGCCCGGTTGAAGTGACCTCCCAAAAACACTCGTTTTTTTTCTAAAAAAATTAAAATCGTGGCTCTTTGCCTTAGAAAACATTGAAATTTTATTTAAAAAATTTAACTTTTTTCGTCTTCAATAATATCATCATTGTTATTAATTATTTGCAGTAGGCAACAAGCTCACACAAGATTGTTTTTAACAGGCACATTTTTGTTCTTTAAGTACAAGTTTTTTTTCTATTGCGATTGCATAAAGTATACCTTCTAATATGTAGTCCTGTCCACCATCACTACATTCCATATAATTTGCGCATCCATAGCGCACTTTAAGTCTAATTTTATTTTATTGTATTGCATTGTATTTTTTGTGCTTTGAAAAATAAACTTTCTTCTAACATAAAACTGTCAACTGCAGTGTTAATGAATGAGCAATTTAAACTTGCCGCATTTTTGTTACTTTCATTTCAATGCTTTCATATACAATTTTAGTTACCTGCGCATAACTAATGCGTGCACATAATAGATAATTTTTTGATTTCAACTATTCGCATACACAGTTAAGTTAAAGCAAGCAGAACAGTTAAACGTTTAGTTCTTTTAGGTGATTGGGGTGAGTTTTCCTTGTGTCCTTTCCCTCACCACCCCATTCACAATTTCAAACAAGTTTACGCCGAATCGCCGAAAAACTAAAGGTAAGATAAATATACTTAAGATACAGTCCGCTCATTTACATGCAGAGTTCTGTTAGATTCGGGATCCAAAGCCAATTTTCTAAGAGAAAATGTAGCTGCCCAATTGAAAGTGTCCATATCTCCGATAAATATTTCACTTTTTGGCATCAACTCTGAAAAATCCATTATTAAAGGTTGATGCAATGTTACAATGAAAGCCATTCACTCATCTTACTAAACGGTAAACGAACCTCCAATACAATGACCTACCACCTGCATCAATCACAATCCTGCAGCTGAATATTCCAGAAAACGTTCCAAGATACTTGGAACTCAAGATACCGTAGAACCACACTACACATAACAAAAATTAGCCCGTCACTTTGAAATACTAAAGCTATGTATAGGTTAGGTTATCTCAGGTTCAATGATCAATGTAGTACCACAATCGCACCCGAACTCAAGCATATGTAATAATAAAAAACCGTGAACTGTATCCACAATTGGAAAGACTATGGAACCTTGATCTCCACAAACGCATGATTTCAAGTCCCACATTTTTAGACCAATTACTCCAGAACTTCCAGCGGACGATTCATGGTAAGGATTGCATTCCAAATATCCCTTAGTGAACTAGGTTCTACTAATTCAACTGCTATAAAGAGGTTGTATATTGACGATATGGGGCTAAATCGTGCGGCAAATCATGGATCATGGATTTTACTCGTTTATTCGTGCACTGATATGTTTGATAAGGTGCCAAACGGCGTTTTATACAAAAATGAGTCCCTACATTTTTGTAAGTAAAAAGGAGATAACTCAGTTTGCTACTCAATTGCCATTAACACTGCTTCAAATTGTGAAATCGTGACGGCTTTTTAACATCCTTGTAACTTGTAACAAATCCTGTTATCCTGTATGAAATATGAATTCTTTTACAAATTGTGGTCAGCTCGCTTACACTCCCCGTTTTACATTGACTGTGCTCGGAAATGATTTTGTTACACCCGAACGAATGTAGCGTGTTCATAATCAAGTATTGTGGTGTGAATAAAAACAAAATTCAGTGTTTCATATTCAGCGTTCGAAATAATTGCCTATAGGTACACTGATTGCATTCAAATGTATGTATCGGCGCTCACAGTCTGCGATTACGTGATTATTAGCAACGTTATTGTCGCAAAATATTAATTATATCTACTATGAATCGATGGAAACGGAGGTTAATTACATCATTTTATGGCGTGGTAATAAATCTAGCACATTCACCATCAACTTAGTACATACATATCGTCTGGAAAATTAACATTTCCCTGATTCCCTAGTCTTACGGTCAACTGAGTAGTCCACTACAACACGTCACCTACTATAACCTCAGAGATGAAAAGGGCACAACACCCCAATTTATTAGTTTTGTGTAATAATCCCGATTAACGCATTATTCATCATCACAAAAATTAGAGGGAAATGCTTTATTCGCCCTGCAGATGATCTACTTAAACAAATTATCGATTTACGCGCATGTGAGCAACGAATGGGTAATTATGCAGGCGCGTCAATCATTATGCTACGGGAAGATAAAATCTCATTATCGTCGATTTAATGAAACGTTAGCGCTGGCACATAAAATTAAACATTACTAATTACAATTACGTTAGTGGTTTTCAACCTGTAATTCATCAAGCGTGCAGTGTTCTACTTTTCACCCTATACGTAGATATTTTATTTCATACTAACGTTACGAATCCCTGTTTTAATACTCTTTCGCTTTATTCGCGTTTTATGATCTTACACGATTTCCCATTTTCGCCATCGCTTGGTGTAGACGAAAGGTGCAGCTTTAATAAACGTCAATGACACTTGAGGCTATGTGAAATGACGGTACCTGTACAAAATTGAGGAAGTGTTGTGCAATTATTCTACTGCGTTAAGTTGTACTTCAACAATGGTTTTGTGCTTTTAATTGGGGATTTTATAACATATAATAGTTTTGCCTCTAGCTATTAGGAGACGCATTCCCTACACCTCGTTTATTAAGCTAATGCATGCGCTCACTGTTTCAAGTTGCGTAGATGTACCAACATTGTTATAAAATTTCAATTTTTCCCGTTACGCAATGGTTTAATTCCTATTATTAAAATGTATAAATACTGGTAGTACGGGATTATTTTATTTATTTAATGTAAGTTATCATTATCTCCATTTTTTCTAATAAGAAATGGAAACCTTTTCTTGACATTACAATTTATCCGTTCAGCCAACGTGTTTTCATCTGTATAGTGCATATTGATTTAGAAATTAATTGTAACCTGAAGACATATAAGCTATAAAGAGGTGGTTCTTTGACATTATTCCAAATCTAATTAACAGTCGTGGAGATTCAAGCCTCACTAACGCACAGGTATCACTATTCGATTCGAAAGTGAGTGTTGGAATGTAATCCAGAACACGGTACTTCTTTAATACGACAATGTCCGTAACGTACAAAAAAATACATCCAAAAAACTATAATACCAAGATCAGACTGAAATTAATAAATGGGTTTCGGATTACTATATAGGTAGAAGAAAGATAGATAATTAAATCAAAATATATGAAAATAACTTTACCTCAAAAAGATATAGGTAACAATTCCCCATTAAATATTTTTAGAAAAATAATTTAGACAATTATAGTTTGATGTCTGTGTTTTCCGCTTCAGATATCATCTTTCACAAAATAAGAACATGTGACTTCAACGACAAAACCAAAAAAAGTGATGTTCTCCCCATTCCCAGTTGTACCGGAGTTGAAACGGAGCGGTTTTCTGTGCGAGAAAAAGCAAAAATTGAACGGTATAAATGCAAATAAATTTTCTGGAAACTTAAAAAATTACGGTATTTACAAACGTAAGTTGCAAAGACGCAAAATGCAGAAAGCACGGTTACACACCAAAGGCAAAAAAATCCACGACATGAAAAAAAATAAATGATGCATACGGTAAAAGATTTTACGTTCCGGTTAAACTTACGTTTTGGTCAACCACGAAATGAAAAGATCCAAAATATCCCCTCTAAACTAAGAGTTTACCTTATATAAACTTCACAAAATACGGGGAGGAAACGTAGGAAATCCCGAACCGGCCGGCGTATTCGGTTAACACTGTCCAAAAATTACAACTAATTTAATTGATTCCCTCTCAGACGTCTTAAAAATACGGAGTCGGTGTCAAAATTTAAGTTTTTTAAGGGCGCACCTACCGGATGTAATCTACTTAATCGGAGGCTGTAACCTATTCAACTAATTACGGTTAATTATACTTATTCAAATAGTCGGAATTAAATCTTCAAATTCGGTATTTCAGCAATCAGCAATGACTTTTTGTTCCTTGGAATGTCAAGGAGGTCAAGCGGCAAGAGAGTTTCGGCGGCTGTAAAAGCAATTTAAATATTCCTACAGGAACGGTTGCAAAACGGATAAATCCAATACGAAACTTACGTGTGTTATCGGCGGTAACATAAACAATTAAACAAGATAAAATCACTCAAAGCTCACTCCCTCGTCTCCCAAAGCAAATAAATAAATTCAGAAACTACGGTTTTTTAGTAACGAAGCGCCCAACTAAAAACGCTTCTAGATACCGGGTGTTCATCTACAGAGCGATGCAAAAAGTGTTTTTTGTCTGTATATACGTATGTGTGTTCTTGAGAGCTGAAAAACTTTTGAAAGTTTGTAATGAGCAGCAGACTGATTTTACTGAGATTTTTATGTTCCCTGTAATGGTCTTGAAAGCTGAGAAGGTTTTAGAAGCGATTCGGAGATGGGAAATGCCCTTTCGCTTATAAAAGATATTTATTTAATAAGGTATGAACAATAAAATTTTGATTGAGAGAATGGCGCGAAAATGTTAGGCCACGTCTAATATTAAATAATTTGCCGAGGGACTTACAGAAGGATGGACGCGTCGGATTGGACTGTGGGATGTGGTTGTATGGTTTATTGGTGTAGTGCCGTGATTTTTAAAGGTATCATTTTGATAATGCTTTGTATATCGAATCGCGAATAATATAGGTTGGTATCGAGAGTGTACTGCGATCTAAAATCACTTTGAATTTACTCTGCTTCCCAAATTACAGTAAACAGGATTGAAAGCTGATTTATCCCAGCATTATGCGTAATCGTAAAATATTGTAATGTTCCCCGACATACCTGCGTATTTTAACGTATTTATGATCCACCCTTGCACGTATTCCAACAAAACAATTCTATACCAGAGCTTCATTTGTATCGAAATTTAATAAAAGGGAACCTTTCGAATAATGGGGATACCTCAACGTTGATTAAATAAAATTAGATTTCGTATTACGTTACGAAAGGACAAAAATGTATCAATTAAATAAGCAAACTGAGCCAGCTGACTATGGGTGGGTAATTGCGTTAATTACTCCGTTTTTAAACAACAACAAAGTAAGCTTTAATTAAATTGTGAAGAGCTTTTATTTGAAACACACTGAATATTTTACTTAGTGTAACCAAACACAATAATTGCGTAGCAAATTATTTTGAACGAGAAATTACGAAAATACCTATGTAACTGTTTGCTTGCGTTCGCTTTACGTAAAGGACTATGCATGAAAGCTTAATATGCTTTTTTTTTCAAAAGCAAAAAACATGATTCCGGTTAATTGGTAATTTTACATTAACATTTTTTTACATGGGGAATGTGACATTGTTTTCAGACCTTCTTTCTACGAATCTAAATTTTATCTTTTTCGACCTAAACCTTCTCTTGACTCAACTCTTGTTGAACTTGAAGTAACCCTAAGGTTAAGAATTTTGTCACATTTTTCTGAGGCTAGAATTTGCGTGTAATGTGGTCGCCGAATGAAAGAAACTGTAACCTGTATATAATTCCGAATTCTTTGATTCCTATATAACTTGTCGCTTTATTCTTATACATCGTTCGAGTCTGTGTTCAGGTGTGGAAGTCTAAAATGTCTTGAATTGATAAAGAAACTTCAACAATAATCTTGTATTGAGTACATTGAGTAGGTACCTGTATCCTCTGAATCCATTGAGAAATTTACTTGAAAATGTTACTTTCTAATCTAAGAATTTAGGAAAAGTAATAAAAGCGGACTTTAAGTAACTGTCTATAGTAGAGTAATAAAGCCATCGTTAGTTAAACAAAAAAAAATAAAAGAAGTCATAAAATCTCACACAAGCATTTCCCATTTGCTCTTTACGGCCGTCGTAAAAGTATAAATATTTTACCCGAAACATTTATTTATATCAAAACATATTGAATTCAACTCGTTGAACAATTTCGTGTGAAAAATTACAACCTTCCATTCCAAGTTGCAATCGTAAATTTAAAACGCTCAGCAAATTGCTCTATTATCGCCGTTAATCGTCCGCTAACGTTTTTCCGAAATTAGAAAATCCGTCCCTAATTGTTGATCGCATTTGCGAGTATTGGAATAACGAGATTGAAAAGAGGATTCCACAGTTAAATTAGTGTTTGTCTTTTTTGCACATTTCATAAAAAGTAGTTTCATTCTATTGCACCATCAGTACGTACTTTATGCGTAAAATGACAACTTCACAATTACAATTTGATTTGTTAATTATTGTTTAAATGGTGTTGTTTGACCTTTTAATTATTTTTCCATGTTACTAGGTTATGTAATTGTGTATCTTGTTCACTCAAGAGTAGCTAAAAAGTAATGGTCATTGGTCAATTTGAAAGGGTGCATATTTGACCAAATGTCAGGAATCAAAAAGATTTTATGTACAAAACACGGTCACTTTGTGTTTAGGTATACTATTTGTAATAGTTTGAGAAAAAGCGTTTTCAATGAACTGGTGGAAGGCTCGATGAAGGTGTACCATTCACCAGAAAACACTTCTTTGGAGATATAACAATAATTTGATTATTACTTACTATAAAGGTATAACTGAGTGTTCTATTTTTTATAGAAATAAATGCGTAATTGAGTTCATGTTCAATATTCTATGTCAAATTAGTTTTGCATCAGAAAATTGTTTCATAAAGTTTATAATAGTTGGAAAGCGGAAATACGAAGTAGACATTCAATTTCTGTTTTAGGCGTTTCAAATGTCATCTACTTAAAATTCCATTTGGATATATTCGAATCGGTTAAACGTTGCATAAATCTTGCATTCAGGCCTGGTATACTTTGAATAGCTTTAAATTAAGGTTATGAAATTAGAAAAAATCAAATGCCGCTCATACCGTGAAATGTGTACCAAGAAATAGGTAAAATTTTATTTTATTGGAAACATGTCATGGATATATCCCTTGGAATACGAACGCGGATAAAGAAAAATACGTAAACAGGATTAGTAAAGGGAAAGGAATCCACTTATGTTGGATTTGATCAGAGAGAATTTTCAACAAGGACTCGACTTTGAGGTGATATACACAAACTCAATCGATCTTAGTTATTTACTTTACGACATTTAACTTTTTCCATTGTAACTTACACGATGTGTGACTTTCTCGTCTTTATTTTTTTTGTGCAGAATGTAGTATACGCAGGGTAGTACGTAACTTGTGCTGCCTTTCTTTACAAGATACGATATCAGAAGTGCTAATAGTCATGACATGAGCGGGTAGACAACTTATAGAAAACTCGTAAAATAGAATTAGTTCAGTATGCGGAGCAGTCAGAAGGGCCGATTTCTGCAAAAGGTGGTGCAAAAGATTTTATCGCTTTAAATGGTCCATTTGGGTCCTGATTTGGGTCCAAATAACATGTATTCAGGCATGTATTTGAACAGTGCACATCAATTTTTTCCCGGCACAACTTTTGGCAGCCAAAAAACCTCAACATGTTCGGGTTTTTTTCAGTTTTTCGCTTAAAACTCAAAAACGGTCCATCTTTTATGAATAACACTTTTTTAGTAAATTAAAGAAAACACAATTCTGCGTCGATCAAAAGATGAACAAACAATATCGGTCCAATAGAAAAATTTCGATCAAATCTCTAATGCTCCCCATTAATTCCTGGAGATCCTGCACGGAAATCCCTGAAATCGGATAAAATTCCTTATAAATCCTCAGAAATCCTTTCGAAATCTTTTTAAGTTCTTCCCCATCCTTGCTTTTGACACTGCATTCCAACACTTTACTAATACCGCCGCTTTCATATAGAAAAACCTACGCTTCGTCACGCACCTTCTCACAGGTATTATAATTTAATAACAATATTTGCGATTGTTATATTTCAAATACTGCGTGGTAATATTGAGTAAAACAATTAGAAGCTAAAGTTTGTTTTTGAACGAGCCAAAAAAAGCTAATTCAGTGACAAAATGCAATTGGAAGGTAGACATGTCAGAATGAATTAATTTAGAACACAATCTCATGCGTTCAAAAATTGTAATTCACATGTCATATTTTATCAGGAACGACTTCATTCGGTACGGCAAAACAATTATTGAAAGGTAAAAGTGACCGCACGTGCAGATAAGCGCATCAGGTGATTAATCTCTACCTGCTTACGTTACCGCCCCTCCATCAAAAATATAACTTATGATCAAATCATTCGATCGTGTTAACGCGAAGTGCAGTGCATATTGTGCGGAATGGTCTCCAAAAATTTCATATGGTTCCAAGGAGAGTGTCTAGTACCGAGGGCAAGGAAGCTAAGGGTGATTAGGTACCGCGTAAAATGCAGTAAGTAATTTGGATTTTTACATTTAAACATTGGGCATACAATGCAAATTGATTTTGGAGTTGGACAATAGGCGAAGTGTGATTAAATATTGTGTATGGAAATTTACCTCCACACATGTAACTGCCGTTAGTTTCAATCGATCATTTTCCAAATCAAAAATTTATACACGGCAATTACGATCATCTTAGGTATCTATCCAAGTCTAAAATTGGAAACACATGTGTAGTCCATTGCGTCGGCGGCGTCGCCATTTTAAACAGGTGTTTAGAAGTCTGTTGATAATTTCATTCTGTTAACCGCACTTGCCTTTTTATTAATTAGCTTTAATAATAATTGTGGCAGAGTTTACTAATTTTACGAGTGAACCAAATACCTTCGCAAAATGAAATGTATTGAAATCGAAATATGCAACTCAAGATTATTGTGTCACCTCATTCTAAAAACTGTACGAAAAGGGTGACTAGCAATTTCATTCTTTCTCCCTGTATTCATGTTAAATCTGAGTCCATATTAGAGGCATTTAATTGGTCCAGAAATTCATTCAATATATCAACGTATTCACAAACTTATTTTAGAGCTGAAGAATCGAATAGTGGATTTCCATTTTTCGCATATTCAGACCAGATAATTTTGTCTTGAACTTGTATCTCAGCAACCATATGACAAATGGAACGATTGGGCTATACCCAGGTTTCGGGCATGCCTTTCTGATCTGTAAAATACCTACCCAAGGAGGTGCTTTTTTGATCCCCAATCGACGCCCCTAGGGATGCTGTAAAGCTCATTAGAGATGCTGTAGGAAATTCAAATTCATTAACCCATTGCGTTTGGGTAAGTGTAACATCTTAAACGGTTTTAGAGATGTTTTAAATTTCTGGGGCTATTTATCAAACCAAGCTCATTAAATTTGATGAAGTACCTTACAATTTAGGAACAACTTGAAATAATGTAGAAGGTCGAAAATATCCAAAATCATTAGTAACTTGAACAAAAGACGTGGTTTTGGTAAGCATTACACCCAAAGCAATGTTCTTAGGGACTTTGCAAGTTTGGGGTGGCTGTTTTCATGACGTAGCACCTTACAATTTATATGAAATGAAATACACTTCCGCTTGCCAGTTATTAAATAAGGGTTAAGGCGGACTGACCTTCATGGCTTAAACGTCACAAATGCGGCTGCTTAGTGACATGAATGCATCAGTTGCAGTGAAAGGGTGGTGTTGGGAGAGCCATTCAAGCAATTTGGATGAGTCTTGTTCATTCCGGCTCATTCAATAATTTCCAACAAATTTCAAAAATTGGTCCAATTAAATTTTTGGTACGTTTTGAACTCGGATGTCCTTCAATCTTTAGGAAGGGGGTAGTGAATTTTACCGTTCATTTAGGAAGTTGGAAAAAATGGGTGTTTATTGATCGCTTTTAACAATTTTTCTATTGGACCGATTTTGTTTGTTCATTCATTGATCGACGCAGAGTTTTGTTTTCTTTTTTTAATAACGAAGTGTTATATTAAAATATGGACCGTTTTCGAGTTTTAACCGAAACACTGAAAAACGTCCAAACATTTTGAGGTTTTTTTGCTGCCAAAAGTTGTGCCGGGAAAAAATAGGTGTGCATTTTTCAAATCCATGTTATTTGTACCCAAATGAACCATTTAAAATAATAAAATCTTTTACACCACCTTTTGCAGGTCAAAATTATCTACATACTGGACTAAATAAGATTCTGGAATGAAGTTTAAGGGCTGATATATTCAAATTCATAGCGTAATTTGTATATGGAAGTAGATAAATCCGGAAAAAGTTTTACATTTATTCCCTCGTGGTGGCTATCCACAAGTCCGGAAACGTTCCTATTAAACTTGGCAAACTACAAAAATACGACTAACCTCTATTTACAATTTTTCTTGTGCGTGGATGGTCTGGAACTCTTACTGATAATTTGGTAAAGTAATCGGTTGCACCCAATGCCTTTTATGTTAACAGCAGTTGATGAAACATATTTATTTGATTGATTTTACAAACAGTTTCCCTTCTAATATTCAGTAATTTTTTGACTCCCATTTAGTGGTGGAATAGTTATGGCGGCGGTATATTATTAATCTTTATTGCAGAAGTAACATAACACGACCAATTTCCAGCGTGTAATTCAAAACTGTAACCAGACAAGGAGGATATACGATTTGGAACAAATTCCTTGTTGAGCACGGTGAGAAGATTACGAAACCTCATTGTTACCAATCACCAAAACAAACACTTGAACCTACCATGAGTAGAGATATTTGTTTGGATGAATGTTTTCACAACCTTGATTCTTGTTCAACTTAGAAACTTTACTTCCGCATAATTCGACTTCAGTAATTTTAAAGATGGTAGTTCAAGTGGCAATTCTTCCCCAAAATTGCATAATGAAATGACCAAAAATTCAATTACAAGTTTAATTGAAAAAAAAACAAATTCCTATCGTTTTTAATAATTATTCTCCAAATTGTTCTATAAAGAGTTGTTTTGAATTGACATTTAACATAAGGACTTGAGTATGTATTAGATCTAGATTTAGGGCGGTAGATATGTCATATCTTGTGAGAAGTCAAAAACGCCCTATCGGCCAAAAAATTATTGACAGTGTCAACCACTTAAAAGAAGGGACTGGTCACTAAATGTGTTGCATTCAACAGTAAACGCAGATTGATAGCTGTATGGTGTAAAAGGTACTCATAGTTTGAGAGTTATCGCATGTACGGACTGACAGACAAACGGACATAAGGACAATGGTGCGATTTCACGGAAGGCGTCCAGAGTGCTTAATATTTTTGTTGCAGTTTGACAAATTTATGTCTTTTATAATTTGAATTATTAGCTGCACATATTTTCGCCGTAATTCTATTTTCAATAAAATTAAAAATTTAATGTTAAAGTGGTTGCCAACTTCATAGGCCCTTAACTAAAGTATGTGATGTTTGGAATTAAAAAAATGTTAATTAAAAGTTTACGGACTGTTCACGAAGAGATCCACATTATTGAATGCACGAAATTTATTCGCACTGGTGCAATCGAATGCCTCATCTCATTTAACATATTTTTAAATATTCAACCAAATTTAGGGGTCTCTCAAGTTAATTGAAGTGGAAGTGAAATGTTTCGAGCGTAATATCCTCACGCACATTTTGTCGGTTTATGTCACGAAAATTAACTTTAATCCCATAAAAGCTAACATAATTGAAAATAATTCGCTCACTTAGAACGGCCCTCTATATAATTACTCAATTATTATACATTAGCCGAATTAAAAGCGTCATTAAATACAATTCCGCCCTTTCCAAGATATCCCTTTGTAACGTACGAAATGGCTTGGCAATATCTCCTTTGTTGTTTTTTTGTTGTAATGCGAAAACGATTCTAATTTTCTCTTTCAGACTCAACAAAACGATTTAATACCATTTCCAAAAAAGCACCGAATGCGCAAAGTGACAAACGAATTAATGTTCCTAATTACACCACACCGATTTATCGGAATTGCATTCCGCTTCACATTGTGCTTATGACTGAAAGTGAATACAAAGATGATGGTCTTATTTCGTATAACAACGCGTTTTGTATTTCTTTTCGTTTTGTGCAGTTACCAGATTATTTAGAGGAGATTTCCACTCGAAACTCCGTATTTTGTACTCTTCAGCATTTTTCCGTGTAAAAATTGTGATGCAAACTTCCTTTGTTGAGCAAGTGGAAGGTATTGACAAAAACCTATGTTTTTATTAAAAAATAACAAATGAAATTGGAAGCTGAGAGCACAGTATGGACGTATGGTGCTTTTATATATTATTGAAGTGCTTATTTAAATTCAGTTCTGAAGGAGTGATCCACTTATGAAACCGCTTTATGTTTCCAGGGGTAAATAACATAGCCGAGAAATTTTGTAATGTCTAACGTATGTCCTATATTCATTGCGGTATCCTAGATGATTTCAATGAGGGCCAATTTTTCAAACAAAGTTCTCAAATATAGCGTAATTTTTTCCGATACCACCATGACACTACCTCTATATAGAGAAAAGAGTATACGTTTCGAAAAGTGTATTAGATTACCCTCAAAGTTAGTCTATAACTTTCACTGTTAATCACGGTGTCTTTTATAATGTTTTTAATCCCATCCTTATGATACAAAGTTTTAATTGCGTTTCGAACATCGTTAAGGGGTTAAGGGGCCCAAGAACGTAAGGGTTTTTCGAAATAGGGTGAATTCTTTCAAGTATCTTAAAAACGTTATAAAAATGAGCAAGATCACACAGCCATGTAAAAGAAGTAAGCCTGGAAGTAAGTAGGGGTGCATTATTACAAATAATGACCTACTAGGGATTATGGTTACATATTCGGAATATTAGTTTTGGAAATTCTATTTTTTCATACAAGCTCAGAAAATGAATAGCCTTATTCTTTACACATTGTAGTTTATAAAGTTCGGAGAGTTATTTTTAAGAAATGTCACGAATTTCTCCAATTTCCTCCCTCTCCACATTCAATTACCGTACCTTACACTTTAAGAGGAATTATAATTAGGAGTACGGAACTAAATATTCCTTGTGACTTTAATTTATAATTTGGCAACTTTGATGTACAAAAATGTTAATTGAGAATTTACCGAAAAATCTGTCTATATGTGGATAAGATTACGGATTTTTCTTGTGCAACTCTCTTTTTAAAGCATCATCCTTGCTGAAATGGACATGTCCTGTACTCGAAATAATCCTTATGTATTCCTTTATTATGACATCGATCAGGCCTCTGATTTTCTTTTCTCCGTATTCAGCAAATTGGCTTGCGCTTGTCATAAATTAAAGGAAACTTTGAAAAAGAGACATAATAATAAAGGATATCTCATAAAAAGAATCTACTGAACCTGCAAACTCAATCAACATGACAACCGTAAGGCAGAATATTATCTAGACGTAAGAAATCAATACAGTAGCTATGTTCTAATCTGAATCGGCAGTATTGCTAACCTTCTTATTACTGGAAACTGGGAACTTACCATTGGTATTCAACCCAACATCATTTTTTTTATATGTATCAACACTCTGCATATTTTCATGCATTTAAATTTGCTATTTTCATTCCAAAATGTCCCTTTATAACCACGTAAGAACACCGGCTTTATGGTTCAGTGGTAGAGCATTGGGCTATAAATCCGGAGGTCGAGTGTTCGAACCAGGGTTGAGGTGAATTTTTCATCTGTGGCAGAGATAGGAATTACCTTAGACCAGTTTCGAGCATTCTGTCGGCCACTCCGAATTAGGTTTTCTTGCAGTTTTCCTAATTCGTAAGGTAAATACCGGAGTAGTATAGAACAACTTAAGACCTTCTGCAGAGGCACCTCTAAAAAACATTATGCGGGTCACTCTGTAATCGGGTGTAAGCCTGTTGAGGGCCTAGAACAAGAGAGGGATTATAAATAAATAAATAAATAACAAATGAAGTATATAACTAGAAAACGTTGATATTCAATAAAATAACTCCGAGGCTTTGTAATTTTCACAAAAATCAAAGGTAACAGGGGGTCGAAAAATTAACATAGAAAATCCTATGGTCAATCTTAAAAACCACTCACTGTATTTTATATTTTTATTTTATAGAGTATGTTAAATTGGCATTTTAACAGATTTGAATGAGTAGGCTACGTCTCTCTTTAGAAGTAAGAATGGTTAAAGTGATCACTTTAACCGTAAGGGAAGATAAAGTGAGACAGTTGAGTGTGCATTCTAATGACATCTGTCATTCTTATTGCAAATGAACGATATAAAATGACATTCAGAACATATGACAATTCTGTTTCTATGGAAATGATCGCGACGATAGGACCTAAGCTTGCTATTTTTGGCGTCTCTAAATTAAATTAAGAATTGTCAGAAGCTTTACAATGATTTATATGACTTCTGCTATAAAATAAAGCTACACGACGATAAAGGAAAACTAACGATCTTGTGAAAGTTAATTCACTCGATGGTTAAACTATCCCTTTATCGTCTTGTATAATAAATAACTATTGAATACGTAACAAAAAACTATAATACTCGATACCAATAAGAATGGTTCGCCTTTAACGAGAATTACAGAAAAAATTGCGAATATAACATTAAGATAATGTCATAAAACGACTGGAAAAGTTAAAACCTGTACCAAAATGACGATACATCCTCACTCAAGGTAAGAAGAAATACCCTCCATTGCACTTCCAGGAGCTTTGGTCTCTATAAAGCTATCTCGATGATTTCCGACCGTTCCGGAGCGCCATACATTACAATGATCTATTCATGATGGTCTTCGCGTCATTTTTTGAGGATGACGTTCGTTAAAAATACAGCACTTTTTGTGAAATAATTGTCCTGTTTCGAACAGAGGAAAATCATTTCAATTTCTCTGAAAACCTTCACAGTTTCACTTCACTTAGCACGATGTCGCCCTTTCTGTAGTAACCATTGAGTTATTTCGAGTGACAGAAAACTAGCCTCTTTCAAAGTTATTTAGAACAGTTCAAGAACATTCAAATGTTATATATTATTCGAACCGTACCTATACCTACAGAAATAATTTGATTGTATATATCTGCACTAATTCCAGCAATGTAAAGCTTTTACGAAAACCATTAAATTTTCATAAAGTCATAGATTAAAACTCGCACGAAACAGAATCCCTGTACTCATTTTGTGGAATAATAAATATATTTTTCCCTTAAGCTCTTAGGTTAATTTCGCTTTAATTTAATTGAGCAGTCAACGTTGCATGAAATTGTGAGGATCTACACAGTTTAGGCTGCGCTAATTAACTGTGACAACTAGTACTACTTTATGCTATCGTATAGGACCTCGAAAATAAAATGGTTTGTAAGCCATACTTAATTGATTATCATCAGCATACATAAACGATCAGAAGATAAAATTATTTAAAAAAATAAGGCGTTTTATTGGTTCTCGGGTTGTAATATTGATAAGTTAACGTTTTATTAATTTTTGTGGTATTTTTAGTGACATAAGTTAGGAACTCTGGGATTTCGTTATTGGTTTTAGGACTCATTGGGTTAATCATACGACTGAAAGATACTGGAATAGAACGTTAAGATCAGTTTAAATCAAAATGTGTGTAGAGTAGAATCATTTTTGTATACTCTACAATTTTTGAGAAATACAACCCTGAATACAACTTTCACCTTTTTTAATGCTTCATAATTATTAAGAGCAAAAAAAAATACCCCATTTAATAATGGCAAAATGTAATACTGTCCATTTTTTTTATAAACACTGTGTTATTTCCAGGATTTCTAGCCTATAACTTTTGATTGAGAAGTCTAATCGAAAAAATAAGAATTGTTTTGGATTCTACGCCCCAAAATTAATAAGAAAAAGTGTTTTCCGGAGAAATTTTGATGTAGTCGATTTTTGGTAAAAAAGGAAGGTTAAACACTGCCTTTTTTTGAACCCCGATAAAAAAATTGTCTCAGATCGACCGGGGAAAAAAATTTTCTTATAGAATGTGCCCTGTACAATCCATAATTTCAAACAGTTCGAATATTGGGCTACTAGTTCAAAAGTTACAGCCCTTTGAATTTTCTTTCGAAATTGGTTTCTAGTGTATAACTTTTGATTGAGAAGTTAATCGAAAAAGTACGAATTGTTTTGGATTCTACGTCCCAAAATTAATAAGAAAAAGCGTTTTCCCGAGAATTTTGGTGTAGTCGATTTTTGGTAAAAAAGGAAGGTTATACACTGCCTTTTTTGGAGCCCTGAAAAAAAATTGTCTCAGATCGACCGGGAAAAAAAGTTTTCTTATAGAATGTGCCCTGTAGAATCCATAATTTCAAACAGTTCGAATATTGGGCTACTAGTTCAAAAGTCACAGCTCTTTGAATTTTCTTTCGAAATTGGTTTCTTGCCTGGTTATTTCTAAAACATTAATGCATATGAAAATGATTTCTACACCATGTACACTTGAATTTTTTACTTTAATTTTTTTAAATTTGGTTTAGCAAATTGTAATAGTACGTTCCGTGAGAGGATACACACGAATCGAATAATTTTTAGACAATTATGGTGATTCTAATACGACAATCTCCTTCACAAGGACAATGAGTGTATTTTTAGTCTGTCGCCCGTAAATTGTTATCCCGTTGATACTCGATAAAGAAAGAATGTTTTTGACTAGGTTTTTGATGTGTTTACCTTTTACAGGATACGAACTTTCGGTTAAGTTTTTTGTTCGATTGCGCTACACTTACTTGGATTTTTTTGGTTTGAGCTAGATATGTCCTCGTTACAATAATTTCTTTATTACGTTACGACACGAGCAAATGATTACAATTTTTTTCACGATCCCCTAAATGTAATAATAAATCAAGTTAGATCTTAAACCCTAATGTATGTTCAGAGCCCCAGTGCCATAAAATTGGAATTTTCTTATTCTGTATGGTGCCTGGTTAAACAAATAAATAAAATAAAAATGTAATCAAACAGTGTTACACAGTTTTTTATCCAACGTACCCCTAAGTACCACTCAATTCTTCACTTATTTTACAAAAATTGCGCGTTGTTAAATTTATAAAATCGAACAAGGCAATTACCCTACACCCTATCTGCGATAATCCCAACGAATAACATGCGAATGCCTTATTATTTTTGAGGCAAAAGTGGTCGCCTTCAAATAAAAAATCGCCAATTCTCCCACATTAGTAAAATTTTGAACGTCGACAATGATGAATTATTCCTCAAAATGCTAATGCTAACAATTTTCATTGGTTAGTGTCCAATTTACCACCAATCCCAAATGGGTGTTAAAGATCCCACTGAATTCGAAACATACACGATCACCAACAGTGGTGATGAGCTGAGGAATGTATACTATATACAATAAAAAAGACTGAAGTTGCACCCAATCGCCGCTATCTGGACTCCTCAAGCAATTAAGGACCAAAAGCCCATACAAAATGAATATGTAAATGTAGACATATTTTTTAGAAAGACATGGCAGGTTTAATTCACATTTTCTACAGCTTAAAAAATTCTACTTTAGTTATACAGGGTGAGTTTGTGAGTAGTATGGGGATCTTGTAAACTGTTAGAGATACATAGTCGCTTAAATGAGGAAAGTGGCAAAAAAACCGAAAAATATCATTTTCGGGAATGCGCTGACGTTTATTTATTTTCAAAGGTATCAAAAAGTAGTTTTAACAACAAACCCCTAGTAATTTTTCTCAGCTTTCTGGTGGTGTAAAAGTAAAGTTTTTATCACTTGTGAGTTTCGAGTAAATCACATCAAATTTCTTATTTCTTATGGACGACATATTGGATTTTTATGTCATTCGATAGAGAAAAAAATTACAAAACCACCTGATACTAAGGGAATCAACTTTGCATTTTTGCTTCGAAGTATTTCTTATGGCATTCATTCCATGGCTGATTATGATTCAAAACAAATTCATTTGTTTATCGTCTTACATAGTCACCATCGACACGGCCATGAATTATTCCCATAAGAAATACATTGCAAAATTTGAGGCAAAAATACAAGGTTGATTCCCAAATGAAATACTAAGTGTTTAGTATCGCTGACTTTATAATTTTTTTCTCTATCGAATGATACAAAAGTGCAATATGCTGTCCATAACAAATAAGAAAGTTGATGTGATTTACTCGAAACTCACCAATGATAAACATTTTGATTTAGCACTATAAGAAAGCTGAGAAGAACCACTAACTATTTTTTGATTAACGACAGCGCATTTTGGAAAATGACTTTTTTCGGTTTTTTGACCGTAACTTCATTATTTATAGAGCTACAAGAAACTGTGAAAGGGTAAATTAATCTAAATAAAATTCTAAAATTCCTTTCCTATCCAAGCGACTATGTGTCTCTTACTGTCTACGAGATCCCCATACTAAATAACCGGAAAAAAACTCACCCTTTATATAGGCCTCACCTGTACAAACGTTTTAAAGAACATCTTAACAATATCCATAAATATCTAGTTCTAAAAGATTGGGGACATTCTAAATTATTATTAAATTCGTTCCCTAAGAAGAACAATAAAGTAACACAAGGAAAAAAGGATGGTTTGAGAGCTCCCATTGCCAGAACCATTTTGAACACAGTTTAAACAAAACGTGAATAGACGGGCACAGAAAATAATTTTATTATTTGGGCAGTTGGTAGAGCGAAAGGCCATCATGATTTATTAGATTTTTACAACATTTTGGGATGGTATGCGGTTAATGAATAGAAAATCTGACGACGAGCGACACTACACCGCAGAACTGTCAAAATGGGTTAATCGGTTACTGAGCTAAATAACTTATGGTACTTTCTGTTGATCTATTTCCAATATTTGTGCTATTACCTGTCAAGTTGATACTAGTTAGCGGTACATTCGTTTCAATTGACTTGCGCACTAACATTTGTAGCACAAAAATTGAGAATGAACCATATAAAAGCTCAAAAAACCTCAGTTCCTGATTTCAGTGTATGAGCTCTTATTTATCAGGTAAATGTCAACTCATAAATATGGGTAAATCTATATTCTTGAGCTTCTGAGTGTCAAGTTCACGTACGCGTTTTTTCAAATTGATTCAACAAGTTTTGAGCTTGTTTTGCCAAATTCAGGGGCATATTATAGGTTAATGTATGAGTATATATAAAAACTGCAATGTACTATGCGATCAAAAATGAGTTGCTGTGGAGTCACCTTTGGAATTTTGTTTACATGGGAAATCATTTTTAAGTTAAACTTCCAAAGGCGACTCGACCGCCACTCTTTTGGATCGCCCGTTATGTGTTTTCAACATTAAATTTTAGTTTGTAGGCAGAATGTATTATTATATTGTACTATTTTCATAATTCATCTTCCTAAAGTTCTTCTGCTGTTCATATATTATGTATAAAACGAACATGTAGTCAAAGGAAAATCATAAAATATAAACTCGACTTAATGGAAACCTAACGTTTGAGTCTATAAATTTGGGATTAATGGACTCGAAACCGCCAGAACAGGAATAGATCCGAGAAAGTCAAGTAATGCATAAACAATTCGAGGGCTTCGCTGTTGAATTATTTGCAATTTGTTGGCTGGACTTCATCACGCCCGTTACAAAGAGCCCTGTTTCCCATTCCAACTCGCATCCGGAATTTGCAGGAAATTACTGCCAAAGGCGATGTATAATACCGCTCTCTCTATTTTAGCGAAGTTTGCGATGCCGTTAACTCAAAGTCTTTACGCCAACAGTTTTCAATTTTTTGTCCCCTTAGGCTGTAGACCAAACAACGTGAGGACGTCCGGTCATGCACGACTGCACAATGCAAGTTATTTTCCTCTCACTTTGTACCGAAACCATCTATAATGAAACTTTTTCGGTCGTTTTTAATTTCGCTTAAACAACCTTTAAAAATTTTATTCATTCCGGTCGTATACTTAAAGTTGAAACAAAGACTGCTAATGCGATTAAAGAAACCCCTGCGGAATTTAAACTAAATTTATCTAGAAAATTTCTTTGGAGAATTTACTTTTAAACGTTTAAATTAAAGAAAGAAAGTTATATAAGCAGGTCTAAAACAGTACGTCTCTGTTGCAAAATCTCTCGATGATAAATTGTTTCACTTCCTCGGAAAAAATGAAGATTAACATGAAATTTTTCGTATATACGGAATAGAAGTAAAGAAACGTAAGCATTTGTTCAGAAAATGTGTAGCTATTAAATCACTTTCCCAGTGTAAGTTATGGCGGGATCTTCCTCGACTCGGGGCTATTTTTTATAGGAGGTTACAATACAAATTCATTGGAGCAGGACGAGGAGCAACCTGTAAAAACAAGCCTCTTTAGATGAGTGAACCTCTCGATATTATGATGTTTCGGAGATTTCATGTCATATGGTTCCTCTCCGTCCTTTGTCCGAAATTATACACCCTCCTCTATTTACGACTACCATTACCGTTATCTCATTGCCACAGTTCATTGTCACAAGCAAGCGCCTACGAATCTTCCAGAGAGGATATAAATTTTGCACCTCCTTGTTAACGCTCGGGGTGTTTCCGCACCTTTTCAGAACGTTTTTATAATAACTTTACTTCATTCAACTCCTGCGTGGGAATTTGGTATAATGGAAAATGCCTACACGTGTTCGATGAAATTTAATTATGAAGATGCTTCCAAATGGAGAAAAACGATTTTAGCCCTTATATTCGCGGGTTAATTTGGAAGATTCATTTTTCACCTCGCTTTAATTTCTACCTCAATGCGTTATATTTGAAATTCGTTTAGTTCTTAGATTAGAACACGCTGCCAAAATGTACTGTGGTAATTTAGAGAAAGTTAAATTCGCAAAATGTACAATTGTGGTGTATTTGTGACCGCTGTCAGAATATGAATGCATCTCATCCATAGTCTTACTGCTGCTAAGGCTCGTTCGCTCACTAAAACCACCAAGTGGTGCAATTACTGAAATGCATTTCGATTAAACGAACGAACGCTGCGGCTACTGCAGCAAGTACAATGCAACGAATAAACTTTTGCAGAACGACGGAAAAGAGTGACGGCAAAATGGGAGCGGTGGGATTGTCAACTTATTGACGCAAAATCATCTTTCAAACTTTTTAAGTGTTTCCTGATAAAGTTCGTTAATTTAACGAAAAGTTTGCCAAGAGACGTAAATGCCGTCAGCACACTTCATAATTTAGTCAACAGTAGACGTTTAATTTAATAGTCATAATTTTATTTTATTACTAAAGTAATAACCGCTTAAACGTAAACATTGAAAATTATGGGTCATATTTTAGCGTTTAAGTATTCTATGATAGTATGCTTTAATATCGCTCAATCCTAATCATGAATGCTAAATGCACATAACAATTTATTACCTTCCACGCTGTTAAAATACCGCACTTTCTTCGAAATGCTGAAATAGCTAATTAGACATCACCATTGAGATGAAGTTCCTCGTTTGGGCACTTACTTTCAAGTGAGCTTTCATTGTGATACAGCTTGCAGGAGTACAAAGTTGCACTGGGTTCCCGCACCCAGAGACTCAGTGAGCTTGACCAAGTAATTCGCTTTACTTTCGTACAATATGCGTCTAGAGGTTTTTTTTTATTACTAACATTTGATAGAATAAATAAATCGTTACTTTGTAACTTTTAGTTCCTTCCACATAGTAAAGCAAAGGTTGAGCTGTTTTATGCCTTTCACAAATCCTTATTCACGATACACAAACGTAATTAAATTATCGATGGACTGAAAAGTAACATGGCAAAGATATTTAATTTCCAGAGTGGAATTGCGTAGTTCAATAAATTCGATATCGTGTTTTATTATTTATTAATTCATTATGTCACCACACCTGTAATTAGGTACTTAATCCTGTACTATACGAAATTATTCCAAACATAAGCGTTAAGGATTTCATCGGAGTTAGCTCGTAAACTTTAAACGAAATTACACAAAGTTTAAAAGGTCTAAAACCAAGAGTACAAGATGTTTGACCTCCAAAAATCACAAAGTTTTTCATTCTGTAATCCCTCCAGGGCCGTAGCCAGGGGTACGCCAGAATCTCTTTCTCAGAAACTGTAACACACATACGAATGAAGTGGGTGAGTGTTTTCCAATATGAAACTGGTAGGTAAATCGAACAAGAATTCCAAATGCGCTCGAACAACAAAAATGGTAAGAACTTGCTATATTTGTTGACTTTTCGAAAAGAAAATTTTGTCACCGAAACCACCCTAGTGTATTCATACATGCGAACTCCTCGCCTAAAAATGATTTACAAGTTTTGTGTATCTATCCAACATGTTTATTTGGAAAATATCAGAGGGAGGTCAATAGTAATTTTCTCACACATTGTGCAATTTCAGTGGAATTATTTTATGAAACGCCAGCAATAATTTGTTTGGAGAGCGTAATGAGAGATGAATGCATACTATAAATAAAGAAGTTTATTGCCCGGATATTTTCGTACGACGAGGTACTCGTGACTAATATTCAGAAAACTACGGCAGTGTGTCTGTGGGAGATCAAATTTTTCGCTTTTCTATTGCTCATTTCGAAGGTACCATTTTTAGGAGGAAGGTCGGCCGTACCGTTTCCAGAGAGTGCCAATTAAGTTACTGTAATGATTTTGATTTGTGTAAAAATAATGATCGGTTTTTTTTAAGAAATTCTTGAAGTGTAAATTGACTGACAACAATCAAGAAAACTGCAAGAACAATTGAACGATTTTTAGTGTTTAAGTGTTTTAAGTGTTAAATTGCAAAGCGGTTTAACTGATAAGTTTTGTTGTACAGTTTTTTGCGTGATTTCTTTAAAATAAAATCGTACGAAGTATCCTGCAATCGATTATTTAGTTGTATGGGCAGGGTATACAGTTAAAATTAAAAGTTTTTGTCTTTAGTATAACACTAAATTGCCAAACAATATTGCAGGTAAATGAAATCGAGCACATGTTACGGGATTTAGTAGATGAGAGAAGGCTTTTTATTTTTCGTGCAAGAATAACTTTTATGAAATGAATTGGGCGATTTCATATTAAAATCGACAACTTGATCCTTTTTTTGTTTTGATTTTGATTCTTATTTCCGATAACAGGTAGAAAATTATATCCTGGAGTTTGACGCACTCTCAATATATATTATTATTGTGAATGCGGATTACGGATAATGGTCTAAAAGCAGAAAAATTAATGAACATGTCAAGCTTATCTTCTTTCACTATGGGAAACTTCCAAGAGCATAAAGCCTAATAATTCGGGACCGCCAAATCTTTTTCTCAAAATATCAATGATTTTATCCGCACTCCGTGGCAATAAAAGGACACTCAACAATGTTCCTAGCATTACCTTTCAGGTATGTTTGTTTCTCTTCTCTTGTGTAACCACAAATAGCTGTCGAATTTTCATACTGAAATATAAAATTGGGTCACTCTGTAAGGCAAATGACCTTTTACTTTCCGACCCACTATCTACTGATTCGGAATTCCTGTCGACCTCTTCTTGTTCTAACTTAGGGACTTGCACCGCCAATTTTAAATCCACGATTCCTTGAGCCAGTTTTCCCTTCTTTATCTCTGCGTCAATCTTGAGTGGTTACTCCTACTGGACAATTTTCTTGATCTGCATGATTGAGTATCTTCAGTGGCTTAACGAATCTGAATCAAGAGATCCTTTAGTTACCAAATTGCACATCTGTATAACAAAATACCATCTGATTTTAAAACATTAAGTCAAGTTAATTTTAAAAAAAGGCTGAGAATGCATTTCTTATATAAAAATTAATTTTTATGCACTTAATTGCTCCCTTCAGTTGAATCTTTGCTTGTTTTCGTGTCCCATTAATTCCAATAATATACCTATATATGATTATGCGTGTATGAAACGTGTACCTATATGTATATAAATAATTATGTACCTTAGTGTTCACTGGAGATATTCTTTCTTTAATTTTTTACATGTTTATATTTTATCTGTGGCCATATCAATATTAATTTCTATATGTTATATCGGGTTAGGTGGAAGAGCAGCACATGGCATACATGTCATTGCTGAACCTCGGCCATTCCTAGTGAATAAAGGCATTTATTATTATTATGGTCGGTGTTTCTTGTGAGAACTCAGGTCTAGCCTGGTTAACTAATCGCACGGATTAAAATCAAGTAACGATTAGTGTCTGTGTCTGTGTCTGGTGGTTATGTAGGGTCCTTAAAAAAAAAAAAAATCACACGTACATTGGACATCTAGGGATAGTATGTAATTCGTACTTACCAACATACCTATTGATGGGCACAATAGCCAACGCTATCAGGAAAGAGGAAAACAAAACAAAACAAAACAAAAATCATTATAATAATTCCTGTAATTTTATTAAATGGAGTTTATTGTATAAGTGTTTCTTTGGCTTTGCGTTTGGGTTGAATACGAGTGGGTTGTGATAACGTGGTGTGTTTCTGTGAAGAAGGAGTTTTGTGTTTTTTAATTGTATTTATGGTGTTTATTTGTTCCTGAGGTCGTATTTGTGAGGTTGCTTGGGTTTTTGGTGGAGATATTGCAGTATTTTGTGAGCCTGTGGTGCTGTTAAGGTTTTTGCGCTTCGGTTGTATACGAGTGGGTTGTTTCTGAGAAGAAGGAGTATTGTGTTTTTTAACTGTCCTAGGGCGTGTAACTTTATTGGGTGGACCTGTCTTTGTAGTGCATGTTGCGTTACTTATATTTATGGTGTTTCTTTGTTCTTGAGGTTGTATTTGTGAGGTTGCTTGGGTTATTGGTGGAGACATTACAGTATTTTGTGAGCCTGTAGTGCTTTTAAGGTTGTTGCGTTTCGGTTGAATACGAGTGAGTTGTTTCTGAGAAAAAGGAGTATTGTGTTTTTTAACTGTGCTAAGACGTGTAATTTTATTGGGTGGACCTGTTTTTGTAGTGCATGTTGCGTTACTTGTATTTATTGTGTTTCTTTGTTCTTGAGGTTGTATTTGTGTGGTTGCTTGGGTTATTCGTGGAGATATTATAGTATTTTGTGAGCTAGTAGTGCTGTTTAGGTTTTTGCGTTTGGGTTGTATACGAGTGGGTTGTGATAACGTGGTGTGTTTCTGAGAAGAAAGAGTATTGTGTTTGTTAGCTGTGCTAGGCCGTGTAACTTTATTGAGTGAGGGCGTCTTTGTAGGGCATGTTGCGTTACTTGTATTTATTGCGTTTGTTTGTTCAGGAAGTTGTGTTTGTGTGATTGGTTGAGTTAAGGGTGGAGATATTACAGTATGTTGTGTGTCATGTTGTGAGTCTAAAGTGCTGTTTAGGCTTTTGCGTTTGGGTTGAATACTAATGGGTCGTGATAATGTGGTTTGCTTCAGAGGTGAATCTCTGATTGTAGTATATGTTGTATCATTTGTTGTACTTGTTTGCTCGGTAAGTTGTATTTGTGTGTTTGTTTGGGTTAGAGGTGGAGATATTACAGTATGTTGTGTACCGTGTTGTGAGCGAGTACTGTTGTTTACATGTATACGTTGTGGATCATTTGTGTATGTAGTATCTTGTGTTATGTTTAGAAATTTACGAACAATATGGCATGTGTTGATAATGACTGCTTTTTGTAAATGTTTGTATGTGTTTTTGTCTAAACCTAATAGTTGTAAATTGGGGTGTATTGTCCTTGGTATAACTCCGGTAGCACTAAGAATAATGGGAACTATAACAGTAGATTTCATTCTCCATTGCGTCTTAAGCTCGATAGCTATATCGGTGTATTTACGGTGTTTTTCTGCATGTGTTTTAGTTAAGTTGTTAGTGTTGGGTATGGCAATGTCTATAATACAAATGGATTTTTGTGTTTTATCTATAAGTGTAATATCTGGTCTATTATTGTGGATAGTTTTGTCTGTGAGTAGTGTCCTGTCCCAATATAATTTGTGTGTGTTGTTTTCAAGTATGATTTGTGGCGTGTATTTGTAGTATGGTGTCGTATCTGTTATGAGATTGTGTTTAAGTGCTAATTTTTGATGTATGATTTTAGCTACCTGATCATGTCGATGTTTGTATTCAGTTTGTGCGAGTCGTGTGCATGCCGATATTATATGTTGGATTGTTTCTGATGTTTGTGAACAGAGTCGGCAAGAATCATTTGTCACTGTTTTGTCTTTCTTTATGTATGTGTTTTTTATAGTTACGTGTGTTAATGACCTGGTCTTGTATTGCTAACATGAAACCCTCAGTCTCCGGGAAGATATCACATTCAGACAACCAACTGTGCGTTGCTATAGAATCAACACAACCCTGGCTAACCTCTTGTGGAAATCGTCCATGTAANCGGCTGTAGAGGTTTCGGGTATCCCGACGAGCGGCCGCCTGTTCACCAACTCGTCACTATCGGCTCGCATGCTGCAACGTCCAGCGATAGCTCCAGACGTGCCCTGACGCTCCTCAGGTAGCGGCATTTTTCCGAGGCTTTGTTTAAACTCCATTTTCATAAGAATATGGGGTGACTAGGAACACGCGTCACTCTTCAAGATATTCGCGTAAGCAAATATCCACCTGCGTGTTGTGTATAATGTAGGAAAGTAGGGAACATGGACGTGGGAGTTGGAAAGTAAAGTGGGTAGGTAAGTACTAAAGGTGGTTGGACTTGTCACCTTTAGTGCCCATTGATCGCCTTTTACGATCTCTAGGGCGAGAGTGGGCCTATTCTATCCCCGAACCCACAGGGGTTATTATTATTATTATTATGGTCGGTGTTTCTTGTGAGAACTCAGGTCTAGCCTGGTTAACTAATCGCACGGATTAAAATCAAGTAACGATTAGTTTCTGTGTCTGTGTCTGGTGAAGTTATGTAGGGTTCTAAAGAAAAATAAAAAATAAAATAAATATTCACACACTCACATTGGAAATCTAGGGATAGTATGTAATTCATACTTACCAACATAGCTCTTAATGGCCACAATAGTCAATTATTATTATTATTATTATTATTATTATTATTATTATTATTATTATTATTATTAATCTCTTCTTGCTTGTCAGGAAGGTCGTTGTTTACACACGTAGAAAAGTTAATGATTTTGACATCTTGGTTTTCTCGAAGAATCAATGTTATAGACTCTTACTTAGTAAACTGTTATGTGATTGTTATCCGGCTCGAAGGATCAATGCTATTGACTCACGCCTCATAACGTATGCTGTGATTATTGTCTGGGTCGAAGAACAAATTGACCAAGACAAGAACGTTTAAAATTGTTTATTTATTCTGACGGTCTTTTACAATTCATTTTATTATTATGCCAATATTAATATCCAGAACTTGATGCTAACAAACAAAAATACAACAATACTACTCACTATTGCAATGTTACTATCATTATATCCATGCTTACCATCTATATCTAAAATACCTTTTGTTTTGTAGGTTTCTTAGTGGTGGCGATATTAAGGGCCAGGTACGCGCAATCCATAAAATGCGTACGAAATTGACACCATAACAAATAAAGCACGGTAGAAAAAAATTGGTTGTAATATGATAACCAGTGCGTTCACAGAAATGTGTCCCAAATAAACTAAAACAAAGTAACGTCTCCAATTACACGATCAATAAGCGTGTGGTAACTAAGGCAACAGTTGTGTTGTGTCTTTTCCAATTTATTTTGGCATGACACACGTCACCTCTGTTGGGTATGAATGATAAAAATCTCCTAATTGTGGAAGGTTTAATGAAGGTCCTTTAAGGACAATACAACATTTGTGTGCAACAATTCCTTCTTTTTCTTCATTTTCTAGTTAAAATGCTAGAACGTGAGTAAAGCACGTTTGTTTTCAAATTTTTTTTATTTATCAAGCGTTTTACCTCCAAACCTAACCAAATAAAATAACTTTGCCAAAGATTTCCGAACGCCTTCAAACGATTTCAAACTAAATTGAATTCAGGAGAAAATTTGAAATGGTGGCATTAGAAGGTAATAAATATTAATATAAATTTTCACGTACGCGTACGTTTAAAAAGTGGCTTTGCTGTGTAATACAGTTGAATGCGATAATCTGCGGCTTTACACAAAGGCTTTGTTGTCTACGGAAATTGGATGGGCCAAGCTTATGGCTCCAAAACGTACAAATTATAGAATTTTCTGCTGTGTTTGCTTATTTCCTCGCGGAGGTTCACATTTTATTAATACGATAAAGGTATATTGAAAAGCTCATTAGATTTGAAAACAATTAATTTCGAGTAATGTAAGTGCGTATTTTTCACTATATAATTCTGCTCATTTAACTTGTTTCAGGTCTCCTGGGTAAGGCATAGAGATATACACCTACTCACAGTGGGACGATATACCTACACTTCGGATCAACGTTTCGAAGCAATGCACTCTCCGCACTCGGAGGAATGGACGTTGAGGATACGATATCCTCAAAGGAAAGACTCTGGTATTTACGAATGCCAGATCAGCACGACACCCCCTATAGGGCATCCTGTCTATCTTACAGTAGTTGGTAAGTAAACTTTACGACCGTCAGTTACATACATTTATAAAACTGGATCGATAAAGTTTAACTTTTACGGGTGAAAATGGAGACATTGCATGCATAATTTAACTTAATTGGACACTGAAGTTCGCAGAAACTTTCTGAGCTTGCTCTAAGCTCAAAATTTATATGTTGTCGGTATATGTTAGCCTCCAGCTTATGGAGATGTACAGAATAAGTAATGTGTAGTCGTTAAATCTGTTTTATTAACTTTTGCATTAAGCCAAAGATGATAAAAACGTTGCCCTCGTACGATAAAAATGATTATTGGTCGTGTAATAGGAATACCGAATTTATTACATGCATAAATTCGTGGCGGACTAGTACAATCATCATTTGAAAAGCCCGTTGTTTGGGGAAGAATTTTAATTTATCACCGGTTGAAGCTCACCAAGAATGATTTAAGAATTTCGAGAGAAGTCCATTACAAGAACAGTATATGGGATTAAACGATCGACTCTGTAAACTTTAAACGTAACCTGGCAACTCCTATCCGTATTCGATGATAGATTTTGAAACTTGCCATGTTAACAGGATTTATTAAATGGAGTAGTTTGCTGCAAACAATTTTCCTGAGTAAGTTTATACGTTGGTTTGAGACCGGTCGAAAGTTTCATTTGAATGCAGTTACAGTCTAACAAGTTACTACCTACTTCCTGAGTAAGATGGCAATTCGGTACTTAACCAATTATAAAAATTGGATTCGCCCAATATTCTCTTTGTGGATGGCAGTATTTCTGATTGGTTCTATCCTTAATATGTTTATGATGATTTGACTTGGATAAAATAAGAAAACTGTAAAAGGTCCTCAATGCACATACTGCAGAAGTTCAATTTGGTGGACTAATATATTGCAATTCAATGTTTCCAAATAACGTCCAGTGACATTCTAATCCAAAAGTTTAGTGCCAGTGCGTAAGATCTTTGTTGGTATAAATTAGTGACGTTTCGTAATTAGAAGAGTAGTTGAAACTAAGGATTAACTAAATGTAACTTGAAAAGAAAATTAGTAGCGTCCAATTTGTTGACTTTTTGCATAAAATCGGAAAGGATATTAAAACAATACAAATATATTCCTACTTTAACGTTCAGGAAGCGGCGAATTATCTGAGAAAGTGTCTAGCTTTAGTAAATGGTATTAATTTAAGCAATTTAATTAAATAACGAGAGCGGCGCTTCAAGTCTTAAAAGGAAAATTTTTGAGATTCACGGCGTTGTAAATTAAAACTTACGTCGTTATTTCTTGATATAGAATTAAAAGTTAAACAAAATTACCGAGGACCGAAGCTGCAATAAACATCTGCGCCTGAATATTGTAAAATTAACGACCTCATATAATTTTAGCATTTACATAAACTTCTTTGTACAGCATTTAAGATCTATTTTGTTTCGTTATTCTGGTTTAGATACTAAGAGACACCAAGCAAGATTGTACCTGTTTTGATTTAGGCAAATTCTTATTGCAAGTGTCCGGCCAACATCAATTATGTGTCCGTTGCGACTTGTTGGCAATGCGTATTATTGACTATTGGCTTTTACCACCGCGCATAACTATTACCCTCTGTCTTAATTCAGTTTTCCTCCGTTACTGTGGGAATTTTGAGAAGCACTTTGGGAGTAAACCTTAACGTATTCAAAGAAACCCACGTGTAAATGTGAAGTACCTATCTTCCGCACTTTCGTCTGTAAAATGTAAAATTCCCTTTTTCAGTTTCCGTAGGAATTTCGGAAAATTCTCCCTAGTGCTCCCTACAACCCCCAGGGAACCTACATGCCAAATTTCAGCTTTCTACCCTATCATCAGTAAAAACTCATTTACGTGGCTAATAATGTAAAATACTATTATTATACGGTGGGTTTATACAATCATTACCATTAGTTCACTATCATTAGCCCATTATGAAATAGCCAATAGAAACATACGTATGGTTTCATTGGTTAGTGACGCACAATAAACCTTTTTTCCTATTGGCTACTTCTTAACGATCTATTGATAGTAAACCAAGATTTTTAGATAGGTAGGTTGTCTGGTAACTCTAAACCAATGAAACGTTTACATATTGAAGACGGGAATTGGTTTTAGTTTACAATGCTAATACAAAGGGCAAAAATGTAGTTTTTGTAGTGTAGTTTAGGACTTTTTTGGGTATATGTCTGGGTATATGGGACCGTCGAGGTATGTAGCTTCTGTAAAAAGTGTAAAAATCGATAAATTTTGAAAACAATTAGTAACTCGTAATCTTCGCGGATGTTCTGATTCCGGTTTTCAGAGATCGTGGAGGACGTGGAGAAGCTTTTTTGTGTCGTAGTGGAGTTGGGGGAATAACTGTGGTTTAGGAAGACCCGGATCGCCGCTCGCGAAGAAAGCGGTTTTCGCTTTTTACGCCTTCTAGAACCGAAACGGTTAGACGTAGAGAAAAACATACGTACTTCAGTAAACGGGGTTGCGATGCATCTTCATAACCAGATCAAAGTTTGTGCTTGCTACATATTCGCTTATTTTTAGGAGTCCACTTATCCTTACGGTAACAATTTCATACCCATTCTTTAACAATGTTAGGTGGAAATATCACATAAATACCGTTAATGTTTGTGCACCAGGAGATCTAGATCCTTGTGAAATTATATTTCCTCCAGTTTACTATGCACGGACCGACTATAGAATCCTCCTTGGTAACTGGGAAACTCTTCGTCATCAGTGCGACGAGGGCTATATGGAGATGATGAATCATTCTTGGCTTAATTTCTATGTTCGGTAACCACCCAGTGGACGGATTTGATTAAAGTTGACCGACTCCCTTTGCGAAAACAACCGGGGCAAATTTGGCACTGCATAACGTCGCTTAAAAAAATTCTTATTTTTCACTACTTACACTCATAATTATGCATATCGCCTTTATAAATTCTGACCAAATAGGCGATTTGGAATGGTATAAATACTTATTCAGCGCTTTTTGCCATTTAAAGTTTGATTACAGCTGACATATTTAACTCGCTCTCCCGGCTCTATTTTAATTACACACCTAATGCAGCATAAATATTAATTTACTCTATTTACATCTTAAGATTGCATTTCTATTTCTAACCTCGATTGTACGGATTGACGGAAGTCTTGTTACAATGGACAGGAAAAATAGACCTTGTGGAAAATCATTTTGTAAGTAACTAAGGAATATTCAAATTTTTTAAGGGGATTTTGCTTTTACTTACTCCAAGTTTGATGGCGTTCGGTATGCGTATGTGTTCTTTTTTTTGTTTTTAATCCATTATCTCCAAATGGAAATTAATGCCTTGAGCATACATAATGAATATGCAGTAATAAACTACATTAATGAGAAATTAATACCTTACAACAACCGCTATTCCATTACTATCCAGTTATTCAAGGATTTTTACTGTAAAATAATCTGTACCCATTAATCAAACCCTAAATTTAATAATCATTTAATGGAAGTAATTTGGGGTATTTAAGCTTTTGCTTACTTTTCGCATCAATTAAATTTTAATATCAATATTACGAAGTATAAAATTATCAGCAACGTTAAACGCCCACGAAGTTAAATAATCCATTTTCGGAATAACGTATTCTTGCTGTGTATACTTCAAAGCGAATCTGCTCGTACTTTCATCAACTTCAACCGACATGTATGGCTAAGTTTGCGAATAGAATTTGAACTTATTGTCGTAATTTCAAAGTATTTCGTGAGGAGCAAGCAATACGTCACGTAAGTGGTTGTCTTGAAAAGTTTATGTAGCAAGTCCAGAACCGAGAACATTTCAGAAACTTGGGGGTATTTGTACATAATGATAATTACAAGCAAGAGTCGAGTTTGAATTGTAATGTCTCCCGTTATAATAGCAATGGTGCGAGTAGTTGTACTGCTAGTAGCATCTGCTAGCAATTGGCACGTGCGAGATCAAAGTTTGACCTAGTAATTATGCTATGTACCCTCTCCATTACGATAACCTATAACTGACGTCTTAACCATCTGAATTAATGACTTCGTGCTCGATTGCGGTGTGTGGAAGTGTAAAGCTGCTCTTTCTCTGAATTCGGCTAATCGCGAATTTAGCCATTCCAACAACGTAACGTATTCAATGTTTGTTCTTCGGTTTTCCTTTTCTCCTTTTTACTTATTTCGCTTTTCATTCGCCATGCAAGATAAACACCCTAAAAAGCTTTTTGATTCATGCAAAGGTTTTTCGTTTGATACCCTTACAAATTTAGTCATTTTGTAAATGAACAGAAGCTCAGAGGTACGGGGACCCTTTCAAACCATTTTGGAGTGTTTACACTTCTTTGATGTGACATATATCAACAGAGTATGATATTTATATGTAGGTACACATTATTACTCTTCTTGTTTATATTCCCCAGCTACATTTACCTATTATGTGTGTGTAAAATTTGAATTTTAAGCGTGACTAAAAAAAATGTAAACCTGCTCATTTCGAATGTAGGTATGTGATTCGTGCTCTCGAATTAATAATACATTTTATGTGTTTGCACTTTCAAAATAATTTCCATTTCTAAATTAATACTACGAGTAGGGTTACCGTAGGTACATTTTTATTTATTTAAGATTTTACGCATCAAGCACTAGGGTTTTTCGCGTCTTATTTTGTTTAGTAGGTTTACATCTTTTAGAAATTTTAATGTATTTTCTGCAGTCAAGTTAATTAATATTTTGCAGGCATCAGGTTGTGATCAGGTTGTGACTAGATAGTAATAAAATTGTTATACAAATTGATAAAATCTTTATAAACTGTCGAAGAGAATCACCGTATTGGCACAGTGAGTGAGACGCATGGTATTTTTTCTTTATTGTATCAAAAACGTTCCCGCTGGAAAATGGAGAGTTGTCCAAAGTTCCTTTAAGCCAATTAGCTTTTGAGTACAAATTGCCGTTCATTGTGGAAAAATAAAATTTGCTTTCTCAGACTTGAAAAAAAATCTGCTTATGAAGCGTCAAAGGTCAATTCGTGGACTAAGAACGGTTTCATATCTCAAATAGGCGTTATCCATGCTAACATATATTTATAAAAGTTTTAGCTAAACCAAACTACTTTCATCTTCTTTCACATTCAAATCAAATCGATAGCATGTGTTGGATTGGGTTGCACAAGCACATCTGAATGAACTTCTTTTCCTTTTTTGCGAAGCTCCTATTGAACTGAATGTGACAGCTAGTCACATGAAACATCCTCCCCCGTGAATTTGCTACCACGCCTTTTTATATGAGGAAACTGTTGCACGTCATATGCAAAAACGGCAAGTATTTTTTTAAAGACCGAAATGCTAAGTTTCCAAGCAGTACCTAGTTAATAATAAAATGAGAATTCGTTGTTATACCACCAAAGGGGGTAATTGGGAATTAATTTTGTTTTGTGATTGTTACTTTCATTCTTCAAATTTCTGTTTACCAAGATTATTTCGGTTTGTTTATTAAACTGTCTTGTAGATACATTATTTCTAAAAGGTAAATACTCAACTGTGTTTTGTATATAATTTACATAAGAAATGATAAAGCGATGCGCAAATATCTCTAGGGCCTTTCTTACATCAAATAGGAAAGAGAACAATAGTGTATGTTTATACGTGAATTCTGTGTTTAGAAAGATTTAACAAATAAGTAAACTACAAACCCTTCCAGCAAAGCTCTTTCCGGACCGCTAAATTTCCTATCAATTATTAGCACTCCCTTCCTTACAAGATAACCTACAAAGAAAGCTACTGTCAATTTCCTAAAGTATTGTTATCACGCAACTCAATTCTATAAAATATACCGGTCGACAAATATTGGGGATGCTTGATTTTAATTAAACGCGACATTCCTTGAACAAAATGAACAAGTGGTGGTACCTTGCAAGGGCAGGACTTTAAAAACGGCTGCGTCAGATTGTGTTTGTTTGAAGGGTCGCATCGATTTTTTGTTTTCAGCTCCGCAAACTTTTTCATATTTCTTTTAGCTTATCTTGCAAGTGAAAGTATTGACAAAGGGTGCTTGTTCTTAGATTTAAATTAAACCAGCCTCTTCGACGTCGCGTCGGTTTCCGGCAAAGCGAAATAAGAACATTTCAGATAAACACATTTTTTTACGCTTTTATGAAACGGGTTTCCTCAATTTGAAGTGATGACATTATTACACGAACCTTTGATTGAATTTGATCATTTGGTCATAAGAAGGTAGGCATTGTGATGGCATAAGCCAGTTTACGAATTATCGGTTGCAAAACCGTAACGTTAAATGCACTTTCTGCGATGTAAATTTTTGATGCGTTCATTAATATTCTACCTTTAATAAGCTTTAGGGAAACGATATAGTGTTACTTCATCTACAATTTCTTCAGGGAAGTACCTACCTAAATATCTGTGAGGTTTATAAAGCATTTCTTTTCTTGACAAAATTGTACTGTATTTTGTAGTAATAATTTTTTGCAATTCCGCTTACCAATTGAATAGGAGTGAAATGGCAGTAACAAGGCGGCAAATGGAGTACTGAATGGCTATAGTCATGTGCTATTTCATGAATGATAACTGGTTTATAATTGTCTACCAGTTGAAACATTGGTTTATGCAAAGATATACAGTGCATTCGAGATAAGAGGGTCACCTCAATATCTCTTTTATTTGACGAGATACGAAATTTTAGTCAAATGTAATTTTATATGTGCATTACGATCTATCGGATCGCATATTGAAACTTCACGTACCACTTCCGGTTTAATCTGAAATCGATGCAACTTTTGTTTTTCAAATGCAATGTCTACGTTTTTTTAAGATCATTGAAAAAAACAATCAATTTGCTGTACGGCCTAAAATATGCACACGGTTGATTGTGCTGATTTTTTTTTTAATTGTTTTTTTTAATTATTATTTAAAATCAGAATCAGAATCCCTTCAGAGAGGGAAGGGAGGGGGGGGATAATAATTTCTATTATTTAAACAATATGTATCCGTTTTGTGTAAGAAATTTTTTAAGAATTAAAAAGAATGTTTTTTTCGTGTTGTCTATCCGTCTGTTCGTTCGTCCGTCCGCTTTAGTATACACTGTTATTCATTTAGAAGTAGATATAGGGATTTCCTATGTCTACTTTTAAATGATAAAAATGTTTCTGAAGGACGACTAATTTTATGTAACCGAAATAACATGCGCACGCATGGCATTATCATTCTAGATTCTAATACAAACAACAGTAAATGTATGCTTTCAGGTTATGATGAAGAGATATTAAATTCGGCCGCTATTTCCCTTTAAGTTTCTTATGGGATTCTCTTCCAAAAAAAATAAAACATTCACTTTCATATCCTCCGTTAAAATTGACGGTTGTTTACGGTGTTTTATGCGGATCGCATTTAAATAACCACTAATTTTAAAGTGATCAACAGAAAATAAGTCTCTTACGCCCCTTAAACTATTACCGGCACTATACCAATTGAGTATTACTTACTATACTTCAGTAAACGAGGCAAGCTTGCTCATTTTAAATTTATCCTGAGTAAGTGTGGTGTCTCACTATGCGTTTTTATCGCTCCTGAAAACGCTCCTGTTTGATGAATTTGAATGTAGCAGGAGCTACTTTTTCTCCACCGGAAAAACGACCTTCAAAATACGTCTCGATTGAAGATAAACCGACAATTTTGAATACCTTCAAAGCTTATTCTCAAGACAACCCAGAAAACTCGACAACAGAAAAATTAGAGTTTACCACAGATGCAGCAGGTATTATTCGTTTTTGTAGACATAAAGACTTACTTACATACATCTTACCCAAGGTGTGAGTGTCGCGAGGGTTTACAAGATTCTTCAAGAATATAAATCGACCCACAAACTTCACGCACCTGAAGTCACAGCCCGAGTGCAATTTTGGACAACATCGATGTTGGAACTAAAAGTGTTCTCAGACGTTTGATCCATTCTTTTTTGAGAGAAGTAAAGCGCCCACATTGAATACCAACAGCCAACAGATTATAAAATTCGAAATTAAAAAATGCCATAAATCGCTATTAACGAAGTTTTATTTGAATTTACTGTATGTGTTGCCAATAAAATGCTACTGTATCTATCAAACAGCAACATAATTACAACGCGCAACATTCCTGTTTATTCAAGGACTTGTATGAATACATATATTGAGGGTAAACGTTTGGTAGATTACACATTTTCTCTTGGCTTCATCGTTAATATGAGGATGAAGAGGAATGTCTGTAATAAAGTGAAAACTTTTAGCAAGCTCTACCGTGCTTTGGAATTACAATGCGCCTACCAACAATATACTAAGGTTTTAATTAGGGTTCGTTATTTGTAAGTACTCTCAATATTACCCACTCTTACGAAACGAAACGTTATTAATTTTGTTGTACAACTGAAAACTTTAATAACATATTAAACTAAAATCAAAGCCATGCGAGGAAGAAATTAATTTCTCATAGGGTGGTCTATTATCCTATTATCCCTCTTATAATGTTTCCTACCCCACTTGGATTATTCATTCATAAAATTTTCTAGCATTTCAGTATAAGTGACTAGTGAAATATAGGCAAAATTTACAATCTTCAGATTCATCAACATCAAAGATAATTTTTGAGACTACCTATATCCTCTAATCCTAATCAATCAATTTATCACAGTAACGTTTGTTGTTGCTCGGTCGGTCGCCATAATGGTTATATAGTCTCTATCAATGAATATTGAACGTACCAAAACCCTCTTAATTTTGTTACTTTTCTTTCCACAGCGACATGACAACCTGCCTCGTAATGTTCTTGCTTTCTTCATCTTGTTCAACGATTACACTCCTTTCAAGTTCTCCCAAACTACCAAAACTTCCAAAATATGTTTTCTCTCCCATTAAAATTTAATTATGACGTATTGCCATTTCGTTCGAATCCGAAAATTGAATCCATTTTCGGCGATAATTAGCGAATTGATTGATTTATTTTTGAGAATTGAAGGAATTTGCGACAATAGGTCAAATATCAACATTAATTAATTAATTCACCTGAAAGAATTTCAATTACTGTCTACTATACACCTTCATTCGGCAATTTTCTGAAAATTAAAGCCATTTGCGGTAGTTACAAAATACATTTAATTTATTACATTAATCCACCTGAAGTAATGCTGTTAGGACCACTGATTGCAGCTTTGAAAGACCTCTGCAAACTTTGAAGCACTCGAAAAATTGTTTTGTTTTTTTAATATAAGTTCTAAACTGTGCGTTTTATTAAAAAACGATATTTGCTACAATTTGAGACCAGAACCAACCCTGTAGGTTCAATATTTACCAAGATTCAGCCCTCCAAAAATGGAATATTTTATTTTCCAAAAAAGTGAAATTTTGAGGTTTGGTCATTTTTCGACCCCAATATCTAGGAAAATACTCCTTGAACGCGAAAAGTTATGGGAAAAATGTGGAAAATGTAATTAGCTTTAATTTAAGCACATAATGACGTGGGTAGATCATATAGTTTAAGTACTTATGAATCTTAAACATTCAAAAAACAGGAAAACAGCATTTTTCGCAAATTTGCTCTGCTTTCTTCTCACAATGGTTTAAAAGTGGTTGGAAAGAAGAAACTATACTCGTATACATCCAAACGAAATATTTAAACTACATATTAGTAATTGGTAGCTATCCATCTTATAACGACTCAAAACGGGGTGATAGTGAATAAGTAGATTGATAAAAGACACTAAACCTTCCCCATACTTCTTTTTATTATTTCCGGTAGTTAAAATAAAGGCATAAGGTGACAGCGACTATAGTTTCGACCCGAAGGTCATTATCAAGCTTAAATTTACGAGAACATGTAAAAGTGGTTGAAAAGTTACAATTTAAAAGAGTACATTTTGGTTATCCGTATGAGGAAAAATTGCTAATTTATGACATGGGAAACAATAACAATTTTTAACAATTTAAAGACTTCTGTCCTCACATTATCTAAGTACAATTAATTAATACAATATCGAAATTAGAGGAGACGAGATGGACACAGCCATCTTGAAACGAAATGTGAAAAATCTCGCCATCTCGTCTCCTCTAATTGTCTACGTCTTCTTCTCCTTCCTCGGCAATTTGAAGCTCAGCGATGTTATGGCGACACCGGAGCAAAATTTGCAGAGTTCTGAGCATTTGAGCCTTGCCTTTACGCAGGTACAGCCTTTCTTGCAACCGCTTGATAAAAATTTCAGAAGGTAGGGGTGTGCCACTTCGCTCATCATTGTTGTTGGAATGAGCCCCTGTTGGGTGGAAAACGGGCGGCGGTCTTTGCAAGTTGCTTGTAGCGTAAGCTGTTGTGCAATCTTCGAGGCATTCTTCGAAATTAAAAAGCTTACGTTTTGTACAAGCGCCATCTTTCGGTAACGAATTGATATGCAATTTTGATAAGTCAAATACAATGAAAATTAACCGCTCTACAAACAATTATAGAACTGCTATTGCCGTAGGACGTAAGGGAAAAAAGTTATCGATGAAAAACCGGAGAAAGGTTAAACATTTTGTATCCCCCCCCCCCTCCTCTTTTCGCACAAGGTCCAAAACGTGATAAAATGGTAAATAGCCATTCCCGAACAACATCCCAAAGTTTCTTTAACTTCCGACCTTTTTCCAACCAATCGACTGAACTATTCTTGGGCTTTCTTATATTTACCTAAATCAATTTATAATAATTTCATTTTTATGTTGACATAATTCTTCTAATCGCTTAAATATTTTTAGACAGAACACCAACTGGTTCTTAAATCGAGAGAGTGATGTTTCCTATTCAAATAAGGGAGTGACGCTTTCGAAGTGAAGGATATACCCCATTTGGTCACTACGGAAGTGAGTCTATACGAGCCTCCTGAATATGATTGTTAACACAAATTAAAATATGTATAGTAGGAATATGACGATTAAACCACATAGTAAAAGACAACAATTCCTTAAGTTAAATTTGATGGCGTGGGTGAGAGTCTTATCTTCCAATAAACTGAATTTACAGAAAATACAACCAATTCAAATAAACTTCCCTTCAGTCAACATAGAAATAGTTCGCCTTTGTAGGTAGCTTCCAAAGGATGCAATAAAATAATATACATAGTCCTGAGATTGTTAAAACGCGAAAACTCTTGAAAATAGTATAATTAAAACGAATCCTTCTTTATTTACAGAACCAATAACAGAAATCTTGGGTGGTCCAGATCTATTTATTAATCAAGGATCAACAATAAATTTAACTTGTCTGGTGCAATACGCGCCCGAGCCGCCGCCAATTATGTTGTGGTCGCATAACTCAGTTCCCATCAATTTCGATTCTCCGAGAGGGGGAATTAGTTTAGTTACTGAAAAAGGACCTACGACAACAAGTCGTCTACTAATTCAAAAGGCGGCACAAACGGACTCGGGGACGTACACCTGCACGCCATCCAATGCCAATCCGGGAAACGCCCGGGTGCACATACTTAATGGTGAGTAAAGAACTTTTCTAGCAAAATTTAAATAAATTTACGTTATAATTGAGATTGTTAACTGCAGTCTGAAAAATTACCCGACCTGAAGCACTTCGTCACATTACAACTATTCTAGGCTCGTTCGCCTTTTGCTTTTAGAATTTAATAAAAACTTTATGTATTTTGTCGCTATTCTTTGAAGTGTTGACAGGACATAAAAGAAAATTTAATAATGTAGAGAAAAGTTGTTGAATCTTACGGAACTCTCCACACTCTACACCATTATAACTTGACAGAGACTCGCATTCTGTAGAATGTTTGAAATTCATAGTTCTATATGCAGTGCACCTGGTCACTGCTCCCTTTAAAGTTAAAAAGTTTTTCTTTTTGAAGTGTACTTGTCGGCAGGTGGCGATTTTTAAGCAACAAACAATTTCGTGATATAAACTTTAGTTTACATGTACCAGAATTTTTACCTACAGTGTGACATTTTCGCGGTTAAGAAGTAGCTCTATAAACTAATACGCTTCTTATTCTAGTTCGTTTCCCTTTTCAAATGCAACATAGTAGGGACAAGAAGTGGGTACTCTTTGGTAGGGATATCGGATTTAAAGGACTTATTTGCATATTGAATGCAATTCATTAATAATCACGTAGCGATGATTTTCGTGATTCGCAGTAGCTACTTAGTCCTGAAAAATTCGAGGGACAATGTGTAATGAAGATGCGGATATTTCTGACCATTTTGAAGCATCTCTATCATGGTCCTAAATATTTGTTTACTTAAAGATGATTATACAAGGGGACAAGGGGTTGTGAACAGAAATTATCAATTCAGTTGATTATCTTTATAACAGAAGTTTTTTTATATAAGAGGACATCTTGTTTACAGTATGTAACAGTAATATTTGTGCTTGTTATGTTCAAATCTTCAATTAAAACCAAAGAAAATGGAAGGAAACAGTTGGCATTGTTCTAGTCCTCATATGATTTCATATGCACAATTGCACAGCTATCTAATACATAACCTCGCTCTTTCTAACACTAATTTTCTTTCCTGACCATAGTCATACTAACAAAGTGAAAACATTTCGCTTCAATTATTCACTTCATCATTGACGCTCGGGCTGAAGATGACCAATAATGGTCGAAATCGATAGCCCCACCAGCAACTAAATAAACGTGTTTACAACCATTTCTCTTTACTCCTTCCTCAATATGCACAGCTGTTGTAAAATCTATTGGTATTAGTTACCCATACAATAACCAACTCAGTTAAATACCCCGGCATGGTTTCAGGTTACTTTTTACTCAGAACTGCGGTCGATGTAAAATTTTGTGGGAGGGAAATCTACGAAAATATATCTTTGTCCGTCCGTCTCTCCAACTAACCCTCTGACTATTGTTCGTCTAAATATTCCGCACCACCCGTGTTGCCTACCCACTAAGCGAGATGTGAACGGTCTACAAATCATTATCGTCCGGTTCAAAACACTTTTAAAGGGTATACAAGATCCAGGAAAAGTGTCTACAGCAGCAGCAGATGGGTCAACAGAGAAGAAACTGATGATTCACATTAAAACGGGAGCAGCTGGACGTATAATCAAGAAAGTCCAGCAGACGCACCAGAAAATAAGCGAGTCAGATATTAAAGACCACCAATACCACCAGGACAACTACACGGGGCAAATCTAGCAGGTGTACAACTAGGCTGTCGAGCTCCTCGAGCACTTGACCTAGGCGTAGAGGAAAAGGTCGATGAAAAAGGGGCCAAACAGCTTATACGGACTAAGAAAGAAGAGGTGTGTATCTACCAATTTGACACGCTTTTTACGCTTTTAAGATCACCCCAAAATATGAAGAAGACCATAAAGATGATTGGTCGAGCCGAAAAAAGGTGGGACGATGTAAAGAGTAAAGTAAAGAGGAAACAGAGGTCCAGACGTATGGAGGAAAATTCTCCTACGAGTATTTCACGGACAGGAAATACGAGGAGATCCAAGAACGCTATGAGAGGATTCGGGGACTAATCGATGTAGAAGAAGTGGAAGCACACACCAGCCCGAAAAAGGTAAAATTTCCAACAATACAAACTCACTTTTAGACAAGATCCTGGATTTCCCTTGAATCGAAAAAGAAAATGCGGAATTATTGAAACGGCTGACGGCTCCACGACACGAGTGTCTGAAAGCGATCAACAATTTAGAGCAAAACACGCCATCATGGCAACCAATAATAATTCCACTACGTTCCAGAAAGTGGGATGCAGAAACGAACAGGCTGTTCGAGCAATCATTAAAATAACTACAACCAGATTCCCTAGCTGCAGGACATGATGGATTTTATAAAAGTAGGAATGGGACAGGACAGAGGGAGTACCAAATACCGTATTTGAGCAGGACAACCTGGAAACAAGTCGGCAAAATAAGCTACCAACATCGGCCAAGCAAAAGGAGTGGAGAAAGTCTAAGACGTCCTGTTGGCAACCATCATTGTGCAGATACAAGACATCATGGGAGAGAGACACGTGATGAGTGTATTGGTGGACCCAGGATCCTAGGGCATCAGTCGCAGTCCTGTATAAAGTAGTGAACGTTTGAAAAGTACTCTTGTAACGGTCCCCATTTTAAAGCTTCACTTTTGGTGTCACTTTGTAACGGATGGTTACTTTACATATGGTTGAGGATCTTCTCGGGTTTGTCTCTCGTGATTCTTCTTATAATTTTTTCGCCTTGTTAGGTTTCTGAAGTACTTTTGGGACTTACCTTTTTGTGTACTTTTGCTTCCAGCTAGCTCAGGTGAATAATTGGTTTAAGAACAGGGAAGAATTCAATTAATTTCTCTTTCACTAATATCTCGTTAATATCAATCATTTATAATCAAAATTTGGAGAAAGATTCTGAATTTAATACTGCAATATGTCCATAGAATTTATGCCACTTTGATACAATGGTGTTTCTTTGAAATATAAAACTTTTTACCATTGGTGTCTTGTAGTTTTGCACTCTTGCTTCCAGGAATAAATTGTACTTACCTGATTTGAAATATGAAATTCTTCAGATCATTACCCTGGAGCACTCGCGGCATGAGCGTTTCTCTCACAGTTTTAGCAATTTGCCCATAATTTTGCCGCTGGTGCAGATATAGTCCTAGTGTCCCTTCTAGCTGAGTTTGTATATCTATGCTGTAGGATGATAATCTGTATTTGCATGCCGTTGACAACAATGCGTTAGTAGGTGATTGTTGTTGCATCGCTGCAGGTGTGCCGTGAGCAGTTTTCTCACTACGCGAGTGCCTTCGTAGGTTGTATTTTATGGTTACTATTTCAGTATAAGTGTAGGTGGCTTTTGGTATGTATGTCCCCAAGTTTACCGTAGACAGTGTCACTCCAGAATTTTCGCTTTTAGTAGAAAACATGAGTCGTGGAAGAATGCTTGCCGAATTGGGACGACTTGAATTCGAGCGGAAAAATTTTGCACCTCCCACGTGGACCACGCAAGAGGCACAATTAGAGGATTTGGAAGACGACCAAGACCGCTTGGACATCCTTAGTGACGCGGAGAGCGAGCACAGTGACCATGACACGGAATCGGAACAGTCGGATGATGAAGATTGTGATAATAGAGATCTTTGTTATGTCGGTAAGGACAATGCAACGCGTTGGATAGCTCATCCTCCTCGCCCTAACCGCCGAACAGCTAAACAAAATATAGTTATTCATTTACCTGGTGTAAAGGTAGTTGCAAAGAACGCAAAGTCAACAAGGGAATGTTGGGAGTTGTTTTTCCCACCGCAAACCGTAGAGCATGTTGTAAATTGTACAAACATCTACCTTGATAAACTACGGCCAAATTACCAGAGGGAGAGAGACTGTCGAAGGACAGATACTACAGAAATATATGCCCTATTTGGCCTTTTATATTTGGCCGGAGTCAAGAAGGCTCAGTATTTCAATACCAAGGAGCTATGGACAGACGATGGGACGGATCCAGAAATTTTTAGGCTGACGATGTCCAGGGAGAGGTTTCACCTATTACTGCGCTCATTACGGTTTGACGACATAAATGACAGAGAGAACAGGAAGCAGTTTGATAATTTGGCACCGATTCGTCTAGTATTTGAAGAATTTGTACAGAAGTGTCAAAATAATTACCAAATTGGAGAGTACTGCACAGTTGACGAAATGTTAGAGAGTTTTAGGGGACGCTGTAAATTTAGACAGTACATAGCGAACAAACCCGCAAAATACGGTTTAAAGATTTGGGCCTTGGTAGATTCCAAAATGTATTATACCCATAATTTGGAAGTCTATGCTGGAAAACAGCCCGATGGCCCATTCAAGCTAGACAACTCTGCAAGCGCCGTCGTAAAACGCATAACCCAACCAATTCTAAACACTGGAAGAAACGTCACGGTGGACAACTATTTTACGTCAATTCCTCTCGCGAAATATATGCTGCAGATGAGGACAACTATAGTTGGAACGGTAAGAAAGAATAAACGAGAGTTGCCAACTGTCTTTTTGAATACAAAGGATAGACCACTGCGGAGTACTATGTTTGCTTTCCACGACAAGATAGTCGTTGCCTCCTACACACCAAAGCGGGGAAAAAATGTTTTGACACTCTCTACATTTCATTCTGGCGATACAATCGATCCAGAATCCGGTGATTTATTGAAACCCGACATCATTACCTTTTATAATAAAACTAAGGGTGGAGTCGACGTTGTTGACGAGCTAAAAAGTCTGTACTTCTGTTGTAGATGGCCCTTGCGATTATTCTTTACCATTATGGATATTGGAGTTATTAACTCCCAAATAATATTCAAGAGTAACACAGAAATTATTCAGGATCGCAGAATATACCTAAAGGAATTGGCCCAAGAGCTGATAAAGCCGCATCTAGTATATCGTTCCACAATAAGATATTTGCCATTGGTACTTCGCAGACGAATAAAGCAGACCTTGAAGATACCTGAACCCGACCATGCATTAGCACACGAGACTCAAGGATTTTGTGGATTTTGCCCACGAAGAAAGAATCGCAAAACTAAAAAACGTTGCGGTACTTGCACAACAGCGATCTGCACAGAACATGCAAAATATCTTTGTCCAACCTGTGCTGATGAAATTGCTACAAGTGAAGATTCGGCCAATTAACCTCTTATCAGTTACTTTACCTTTACATTACATACGTACGTTTTTTCTAAATATATGGATATTTCATTTTACGATTTCTGCCTACTCTTATTATATCTGCTTTTTTGCTACAGAATCACATTTTATTTTCAAGAATGTATTTTCTTTTGTATACTAATAAACAGTATTTTTGTTTCTGGATGGTTAAATAAAGGGAATATTATGGTATAAGTCTCCACTTATTACGAAAGCTACATATTTTAAAAATCTAGCAAGGTACAATGCATTACAACGCAGGTGAGAAAAACCCTCACATGCGAGTTCTCGTGAGACACTAGATGACGCGAGTTCTGCAGTAATGATGTATCGATCCTTCGTTTTAAATTGGTATTGGTAGTTTCGTCTAAATCGGAGGGTACTTGGGAGTCACACCTCATACTTCTATTCCCTTTTTAGAACTTTATTTATTATACTGGTGGACAAACGAAAAATCGATGTGTTCGTATGTGTTCAATCCAATGAAGCACAACCCTTTTATTTTGAAATGAGATAGGGAGGGAGAGTGAATTCCACCCTATTTAATTTTCTTTTTTTACTTCTTCGCTTATAGCAGAATGCAAACTAAAAATCAAAGTGTGCTTAAATGTACAAACAATGTGCAAACAAATTCAAAACAATTTTAAAATTTAAGTTTTAATATTAAAAATTTAATGAGACGATCTTTCAATTTTAAAATTAAAAATTTTGAACTGTTTATTTTTCTTTGGTCCAAATGAAGTGCGTCTAAATGTGCAAATAATGAAACATAAACCGTATACTCGTTTTGCTGATGGGCGCTAATTTCACGAGAATAAAAAAAGGAGAATATAAGATTTTTCGGTAGGGTACTTTTGTATTATGATATGAATGAAATATACGACTCAATTCCTCAAAACCTTCCCCATGGATATTTACAGACAGACAGACATATTGTGAAATGTTACGACATGTTTCGATTGTTAATCATCTTCAGGTAACAAATTATAAGTACTGTGAATTATTGAAAAGTTGAAAAATTGTTGAAGCCTTGACGATACATGTTGAAGTTTTGACGATACATTGAAATTTGAATTATAAGTAAAATTAAGTTAATTAAATTAAATTTTCAAAATTTGAGTTAACGGGCCATGGTGAAGAGGGTAAATTTTAAACAAACATTAACATAGTTGATATAAAAATACACACGGCCAGCTGAGGGCCAAGGGCGACTTGCCTTCAGCCGTTAATTTCCCAATGGGGTTATAATTTTGAAATTAAATAATGTTAATCTTTGCTCATCAATGATTTCAGATTTCAAACAATGTTAGTAATATTTGTATAGGCGGTTTCAACTTGGCCCTCAGCTGGCCGTGTGTGTTTTTTATATCAACTATGGTAATGTTTGTTTAAAATTTACCCTCTTCACCATGGCCCGTTAACTCAAATTTTGGAAATTTAATTTAAATAACTTAATTTTACTTATAATAATTCAAATTTCAATGTATCGTCAAAACTTCAGCATGTATCGTCAAGGCTTCAACAACTTTTCAACTTTTCAATAATGTAATAATTTTTACTCACAATCGATCATTTAAGGTAAAGTATATAAATCAACAAGGTGTTACTTTAACTGTCAATAATAGTGACACCGCCAATGTAACCATTAATGTTTACAACAATAGCAAATTACGAAGAAGAACGAAACTATTTGCTATTGTTGTAAACATTAATGGTTACATTGGCGGTGTCACTATTATTGACAGTTAAAGTAACACCTTGTTGATTTATATACTTTACCTTAAATGATCGATTGTGAGTAAAATAGTATACAAACCTCGCTGGTCAGTGGTTCATAACCATAACAACGAAGCGCGGAGGTGAGGTACCTTAAGCCCTCCGGGTAGGTAATGAACCACCTCCCAGCTCGGTATGTAATCTACTATTCTCACCGTACTTATAATTTGTTACCTGAAGATGATTAACAATCGAAACATGTCGTAACATTTCACAATATATGTGTCTGTCAACAATTAAATATCCATGGGGAAGGTTTTGAGGAATTGAGTCGTTTATTTCATTCATGGTCCATCACCCCCATTTTGAGCATGGATCAACCACAACCAAGAGTTTTTCCTATTATGATACGGTTGAATATTCTCCGCATTTTAAAAATATTTGGAATTATACAGGATGCGCTCACCAATGTAGGGCGCTAAAATGGTACATGTTTTTAAAATGGAACCCCCTTAATTTGAATGCATTTTTTAATTCTACGTGTCTTTTTTATTATAGGTATAGTTAATATCTGAAAAAGTAGTGGTATTAAAGATAATTTAATTTGTACGAAAAATTGGCATTTGCAAGCGTCAGTTTATTTATCAAAATTTTTATTTAAACTTTGATACCAGGCTCTATATCTTTTATTCTCGGTAAAGTAAAAGTTACATCTACTAAGAAGGTGTTTTTTTGTATGTCCAAAGTCACAAAACTTCATATATGCTATATATTCAAATTTAGGGGGTTCTATTTATAAAAATGTACCATTTTAGCGCCCTTCTTTGTAAGCGCACCCTGTATAATTCCAATTTTTTTTTGAAATGTGGAGAATATTTAACTATATCATAATACAAAAGTACTCTATTGAAAAATATTATCTTCAAGCCATTAAGTTACTCCTCGCAATCGTTGACTCACCCTGTACAGTGTAAATTCAAAGGTAGAAGTAATTAAAGTACAATATCGGTTTACGGTAAGTTCCCTTCTTTTTATTCATTGAAGTGGTGAATCGAATCCAATTCCACAATGTTATGGTACGAGTTTGAAAAGTAAATAATTGCTCTTTTCTTTGTTTAAGGACAAGTCCCTTGTTAAATCCCGTGTTTGAATAAAAAATATTTATGAAGTTGGCGAATCTTTCAAGCTATGATACCCAATGCGGCAAAATTAAATTTAACATTGTTGTGGAAATATAAACTTTGGTGGCGGTAAACGCCTTAAATTTATAGTTCCTTAAAAAGCAATTATCTCGGCGAGCGGGCGCACCACTGCAACTATTAAATCAGGCAACAAGTTTGCGACGCTAGCGACGCTATTTTACACCACACATATTATTCAAATCTTCTAGCAGAAAATCTTCAATTAACAACTTTGAGAAATAACTACGGTGGGATATAAACACTTCTCCACCGCACAGCGGCTCAATATACAAAATGAGCGTTGTTTCAGAGTAACCTGTAACGTATTGTTGCCCGCAGTTGCATCAAATATACTTGACGTTTCGTAAAACCGCCAAAACCGTAATAGAGATGCTTTTGACTATAAGCAACATTCCGTAGCGGCACACCAAAACAATATTATAAGACTTATTTTGTGCTTCGCTGAATTTTACATTCTTCGATTCTGTTTTGTTCTAGTTATTCTTAAAAGGAACTCTTTACGACGCAACATATTTTAAGAGCAAGTTAGTAAAATCTTGACACATTTACGACTTTTGAATGTAGAAACTTACTTAAGGGAGTAACCAAATTAGAACGCCCATCTTAATGCGGTGGTTAATATAATAACAATACTCAAGTAGTGCAATTAATCCTTTCTTACCTTACAAGCTCTCTAAAGGTTTTCAAACCTTGCCTCATATATTAATGAACTTTTTTAGCGGTTTTACAACGCGCGTTGCTGTTCACCAGATCGTTAACTTTATTCTAGGTACTATCCTAAATTTGGCAATTATCCAACTATAGGGATGGATTTATGACTCGCCATTCGCACCCCATCACACCCATTCACATTTCCACCATTTTATTGCACGAATCTGTGGCATTCATTTAGATCGTTAACATTAATTTCAACAATCAACAGCTCTAATTTTATTTGATTTGCCTCTACAAGTACAATTTAGTTACATAAAATTTCAAATAAAAACGAACAAACGCCCTTGCACAAGATACCTAGTAGGTACGGGGTTTTAAAAATTTCGTCATTCGTAAGTTTCATGGGTAGATATTTTTCTGATATTATTATACATATTATATCTTACGTATTTCCCACAACTTATGATATTTACCATTTCCATTTATCAACTCAAAAGGATCTTATTTTTGCAATTTATTAGGCCGCAAGCATATGTTGTAATTATTTTGTTTCAAAGAAATACTCTGTCTTGTTTGCGAAATAAATAATTATTACGATCATATCTAGTTCAATTTTTAAATGATTTTTATTTTCAGTTTTTTATCATAAGTTATGAATTTGTTCCTCCAGCAACCACCGTTACATTGTTTTACAGATACGTCACTACAATACCATCTTTCCGGAGTGTTTGTTTGCCGAAATTGTTTAACTAAGGATAACGCAAACAGTGCATAACAACAAATAGCTGTTAAACAATAGAATGAGGAAATGAGTGTAGGTACCTACTACACTCTAATATTTGAGTCTTTAGCTACCAGTTTGGAATATTTTATTTAGTTATTGTCCACCTTGTTCTAGGCCCTCAACAGGCCTACGCCCTATTACAGAGTGACCCGCATAATGCTTTTTATAGATGCCCCTGTAGGAGGTCTTAAGTCGGATCGTTTAGTTCCAGAGGAAGGAAGGGTCGTTTTATATGTTTCAATGTAGATGTGTTGAGGTGGTCGTCACTTGGTACGTATGCAGGTCATAATCGATCTATTGACACTCTTTTCGTGCAGTTTGACAATAGGTAAATGTTTCAGGGTCGCGGATAACTATGTCGTAAAGGTCACCCTATACGTGCTGCATGCAAGGGGGCGTCATGTCGAATAAAGACGTGTATAGGGTGGATTATACAGGGTGGCAATTTTGTCTGGAACACGGAATATATCTTCAAAACAACATTTTTTTAATTATGAACGCACCAAGGAAGATTTGCCGATCTTTGTTAGCTAACTTGGTTAATTTTTTTCCTTCAAGGCTACACAAGGCTAAACAAAATTTAGATGATGTCGATCGGTCTGTCGGTATCTCTGTTTGTCTGTCTGTACTCTCATTTCCGGCTAAACGGTTTAACCGATTTAAACCAAATTTGGTACACATATTCTTAGACATGAAAAGGCAGAATCGCGCATGCGCAGCTGTGCAGGTGGTATCTGTGCTATCAACAGCAAATTTTTTTAGCTTACATTTCGGACGGCTCTGATGAGGGACCAATTTGCTATTTTTTTTATTGATATTCAATATTATACAAAGTATCAGTCTGTCAGTGTGGCGCAGTTCAGTTAAAGCTGGACTGTGGTGCTAAGGGTCCCTGGTTCGAATCCGGGTTCGGGCATGGATATTTGTAAATGTATAGTGGGTCGGGTTGGTTGAGCAACCTTGGCTGAAACCCAGCCCACTCAAAAATAAAGGAAAATAAAAAAAAATTAAAATTAAATAAAAATATTATTTATTAGACAACATGTGAAAAATTTATTATATTAAACACCCAAATTAAAGAAAAAAGTTACCAAAAATAATGCTGGAATGGAACTCATTCCAGTATTAAAATATTTCCTAGCAGAACGACTTTCTATTTGTTGCGAAACAGAAAACTAATAGGTACATTACTAATAAATATCGAACTTGTGAGTGATTTTTCATTTGTAGTTTTTTTCTATTAGTTGTGTAATGTTACCCTACACCTAGATATGCTATTTTAAAGTTGTCGATAGAATGTAATAAATACATTACAAAAACATAATGAACACAAGCGATGAATCACAACAGGCATCAATTCGGGTGCGTCTGGAGAAATATCTTAAATGGCTCCAAAAAATGGGTATTTTGTGTGTGAACACTGTTTCGGTTAACCAGCCAGTTCTTATTATCAGTACATACTGTAAAGCTGCATATGGTATCATCTTCTCCTTCTGGTTTGAATACCCATGAACAGAAAATGCCTTTTTGTAGGAACGTCCAATTCTCGAAGTAATTGTAGCCCACGTTTACAATAGTTTTCGGTGTGATAATAAGGCCTATTTTAACACTGTCTTCAAATTGGTGGTAAAAGGAAAACATAAATTCGCTAATTTGACATTTCCATTTCATTTGCTTTTAAACTAAAGAAGTTACGTGTTAATACACATACAATAACACGACAAAAACCCTTTCTCGCTGATTACTGTTAACTTGATCCCACAGTTCGTTTCCATGAAAACGTATTAAATTCTTAGAATTAACGTGATTCGCTTTAGGTTGACATTACATTTTCTTTTGCTTCCTTCCTTTGTGTATTAACATACCAATATTGGGTTCAAATGAAGGGTTAATTCCATGGCTTCCCTAAATCTAAACATGCTGCGTGCGTTCTAATTTCACTCTTAATACCTCGAAAATGCTTGCCAATTTTGCTGGCGTGATATACTTTGTTCGTAACATCATTCTATAAAAACCGCATCAAAAAGTATATAACCAGACCGACTGTTCATTGATCTACGTGAGTAGGTAGATACTGTCTGAGGGGCAATGTATTTTAATTTGACACTCCTGGAAGAGCCATTCTTCTTGAATTGAAAAATATTGAAGTAATTATTATTTCGGTGACAACCCAAGCTTGAAAAATGTAAAGGATGAACACCTCGGGTAGTAATCTAGAGTGGCAGAGAAACACGTAAGCGATCTCATTTCCAACATAATCGGTTTATTAGACATGTTATAGCTCCATTAAAAAAATTTTCTCAAACGTCAAAATATGAGATCATTGTTCGACTGATTAGTAGACGCCAACGTTTGATATTATTTATTTCTAGAGGAGATTTTTTTCCTTTTCTTGTGTTCGAAGCGTAAAGGGTTGTTATAAAAACCCAACAATTTATTTTCACTGATTATAAGGTTGTCTACTGCTTTACAACCGAAACAGCAACTAACTATTGGAAAGGAATACAAACCTACATACTTGATAGTAGCGGATATTTTAACCAACGCTATAAATATCTCTGAAAAGCCTATTATTGAAATAAATGCTTTGGGCAAATTTGCGGAAGTTTGAATAAAAAATAGCATATTTTATTTAGAGAAGAAGATATACGTTTCATGGCTTGCCTTCTATTAACACAGACTCGCCATGGAAAGTAAAACTTCTCCTCCACATAAAATAATTTACTATTTCATAGCTCCTTTTAACACACTTCTCAGAATGTGTTGAGGTATTCATATACCTAGATCTCCCCTTCGGTAAATTGACCTTTGAAAATTGTAAGTGTGTTTGAGACACTTCCACCCCCAAGGGAGACTGTTCAGAGCACTGGAAAAGTCTAACCAGGTAAACTATTAGCAGCTGAAGAAACAGAACTGATTGGGATGCTGTGCGAACAGCACCGCCGGCGGAAATTGGTTGTTGCCATTGAAAAATATTATGGCTCTCAATCCAATCATCACTGTAGTCGGTCCAGTTCTCGAAACAGTTCTACACGAATCATCATAGCAGGAAATTGCTATTGTTATTGACGTTCATGGGTAGGTTTCACAAAATTGAAACATACCTACGACTTAGAAGAAATTATGCTTTGTTGAATTAATGGTGCAGCACGTCGTTCTTTATAATATAAAGAACAGTAAAACTTGGAAACGGTGATGTTAAATGGACTAAGGTGCCAACGTAGCTGATGTAGATAAAATTTAATTAACAGAGGAAATGTGTAGCGAAAACTGTAAGAAAAGTTTCACTCCAGAACGTTTTATTTCAATAGCACTTTGAACTGAAATTTTAAATTAATTAATAACAAAACATGGAAAACTTTTAATGAACTAATTACGAGAATTTAATGAGAGGGCTCCTGTCAATTTAAGCAAATGGTTACCAGAGCGCCACGTTTATATGAACAATGAACAAAATATTATTCTACCTTAACCTCTTATTATATCGCCTATAGCTAATTAGACGTTATTCTTCCTACTCACCCGCATCTTTACGGAAGAGCAACTAGAAACTTTTACAGACACTCTTCAGGCACCCCACCATTATATAATATTCAATACAGAATACAGATGTTACATTATTCAACAAACTAGGAAGAGACAACCCACTTGCATCGATTGTGCTTGTGGTAGAGGTAACACACCTTTCAATTGAGTCTCAACTTGGCACAACTTGCCAAATGCACTACTATTTGAAATGCAGTCTGGTTTACCAACACTCGTGCTAAACAACTTAACTTGCAGCAAGTATAGTTTTGTTAACAGCTCTTAGTAAATTGAAGGCAATTTATTATTTATGGTGTTTCTAACCCCATATTATTTTATTAAACGGAGGCGATACTATTCGATTTTAAGACTGATGGAGGAACATCGCTTCTCCGATATTGAAACACGTGTACCTATATGTAATGATTCATCTGCAATTGTTTCTAACTCTTCTGGTGTATTTTTTGTTCGGGAATTGTCGGAAATTTTCGAGAATGTTTCGTGATTTTTCTAAAAAACTTTTCGTTTGGTGCATAAGCAAATTCAATTGTGTTTAATGAAACAACATCGACGCCGAATTAATGAGTAGTGATTGTATTCAATTAGTAAAGACGCAGGTGAACTCCGTAGGCAGTGCCCCGTAAATTCGTCGGAATTGGAAAATGTAGCAACTTCTTAAGGGACTATCTTATCAATCAGTCGGGTATTTATCTCCCTGATAATTAATGAAGAATTTATTTTCTGCATAATTTTTAGTTTAGTAACAGTAAATTTTCTAGAAACTGTTAGTCTTGGTATCATTGGAGGCATTTTTGCACTTTATGTATGAATGGTAAATCGTCGTTTTTTCTGTACCTATAGGTATGCGATAGGGCACTTAAAGATAACATACACATGAGTACAATTTATGTCATAAAGGAAAACGCTTCATTTGATCAACAAATATCCAATTATTTTTGTTTTGTTACTGTTTTTTGTTCATTTCTGTTAAAAATAAAATAACGATAATTTAAAAATACTCATTTGTGACAGATTTATCTTACAATGATAAACTTCCATGTCACTATAAGGGTATATATGAACACACACATTTTAAAATGACATCTCAAAGTGTTTTACGCCAAATTCAATTTAAATAACGTACAATTCGTCCTAACGAAATGTTAAAGCAATGCAAAGCATAAAATGTTGTTATTAAATTAAATAGCTTTTGTAGTTGGAGGGTCCATTACACCGCTGGCATGGTGACTGTGATTGGCACATTGTAATAATGTATGATTGGCATTTTAGCTTGTATCAAAAAAATTAGGTGTTCTTTTCCACTCTTTTTATTGTTTTAATGACTTATTTACAGGCGATTTCCAATTTTGAGGGCTGAAGCATTGCTATTTTCACCGGAGACCCTTCGCATTAGTGTTACAAGCGTAACACTAATTTTGGCAATCAATCCTTCCAGATGTTCTGCTATCGTATTTGGACCACTCAAAGAAATCAAAAAAAAAATCCTAAAGAAACCACCCATATTACTAGTGAATCCGCATTTGTCGCATATTCCGGTTTCCCTTCTAGTTACGCTGTTTATAGTTCAAGGCTGTGATGTGATTTATGGCCGCTGTTTGACTACTCCGAGCAAATATATAATCCAAAAGATGTCAAATTCTTGTCTTCGTAGAAACTTTGGAATCAAAACGCATGAACGCATTATATCTACAAACTACAAGAGCTCGGTTGGTTAAATATTACTACATTCAGCTTGCCTATTTCCCAAAATGTTTATAAACCAAATGCCACTGTATCTCTATGATCTTCTAAAATTTGGTTCAAATCCACGTTTCTATAAATTTAAGTTAAGTTAAGTGGTAGAGCAGATGTATCACATGCTCTGAATTTTGCCCTTTTAAACTTCTGGCTGCAATATAGTTTTTTTTCCTTTGTATGTTGCTTTATGTTTATTTTAGAAGTCTAATAAACGGCATCAACCAAAGTGAAAGTTCAATTTTTTTCTGTATGGGATGAAACTTGAAGTATTTAGCTACAAGATGACACCTCAATCACATCCACATGTATGTCTTTTTAATAAAATTCTATATGTAAGAAAAGTTGTAAAGTCCCTTTTGTAATACCATGTATACGTAGGATATTTTAAACAGAATTGACGCAAGGTCAAACTAAATGATATACTATACAAGCGGGGGGTAGGGTCCCAACCAAACGGTAATTGAATTTTCATTTTGGGAAAATATACTTCGCTGAATAAACTGAGCAAAAGAATTATAGAGGGTGCTTAGAAATTCACGTAAAATTTACAGTTTTGAAACTGCGAATACTTAATTTTTTAATGAAAATTGCCTTTTTCTGGATTCTACACTGTAAAATAAGAACAGTTTGTAATAATTACAATAGTTAAACTACTCTTATTTTCATAGTGAAATCAATTTTGTAAGTGGAAAAAAAGGAGTTTCAAAGTGCTAGATTAGGTGCGAATCTCTGAAGGCTTATGTTGCTGAAAATAGTGGGCCTATTATATCAATGATAAAAGGCAACTTATTCTGCGAAACGGTTTATTTCGAGCGGACTGAATTCAAAAATCTTTCATTATGAGCATTGTGGTCTCTTAGATCTGATTTATTCCAGAGTGGGAGACTACGAGATTCCATAACCCGCTTGAAACAAGTAAGAATTTCGTGTAAAACTGCGTAAATTTGCTTTTAAGCGGTCCTGTTAAGAGTAGTGAGAGTATTGGGAGACAGTTTGAGGTTGGCAATTGACATTTTACTTTATTTTGATTGGCTTAACTCTCAAAATATTTTTAAATTGATAGAAAACTCCACAACCTTATGAGTGACTTCGTATAGGCGGAGGTGTAAATTCAAATTAAGTGAATTTGAAGTAGTGGGCCGTGGTGGAAATATCTGTAATAGAAACAAAAATTGGCAGAATTTAGTAACTTTGGAATTATATCTCAATTTTCAGCTAGGTGTTATAGTAAGCCGTATCGTACTTTTTGCTTTGAGATTGAGTAGCATATCCGAAGCATTTTCCCGGGTGCAGGTGTACTGGTAAATAGAGAAAACTGTCACAATGAATAATGGCTTTGACGTAATTTCTGTTATGTACATAGCTTGCCGAAAGGCATATCTCCCTCAACATCAGTCACTTTTGACAAGCATCGTCAACACAACTTTTTGTTTTGAAAAATTAGTATCACAACCAGAACGACGCGTGTTACTTTTAAATTTATGTAAATTTTAAGAAACTTGTAATTTGAGGCTTGTTGGAAAACAACGAAAGCATTTATGTGGAGTTACTCTTCCAATACGATGCCACATTGTCATTCTACTTACTAATTTTTAGTTTGTTATTCTTTCAACGTTCCTGTTGCGTTAGCATAATAGGTTTTTAATGGCTCGGTAACTATAAGGTAGAATATTTCAATTACCAAGGAGATAAAGAGTGACAAGAGTGTTAATGTTACTTTGTAAAAGACGTCAGATAATTGCTTTCACCTCTCAATCGAGAGAATCTACTATATTACCTACGTAAACGGAAAAGCTTTTAATCTGACGTAGGGATAAATCTTCCACTCGAGAGGGCAAGGTGATGGAAGGCTTTTCCCGATTGAGGAAGTTAACTATAATTTCAAACGTAAAGGGCATTGACTAGTAGATCTTATTGTTCCAGGAGAGCACCCAGCAGCGATGCACCACGGAGGAAACTCGTCAGTAGCGCCTTCAACTGCGACGCTTCTATTAATATCAACGTTGATTCTACTGAGGCCACCTATCACGTAGCGCCTTTAGACGACGTGGACGGCGTCTCTCGACATCCATCAATTGTCTAATTGTGATGAATCGCACGTAATATTTGTTAAATAGCTTTGATTAAACTGCCTGCCAATTATTGAACCTAATCGCGGTAACAAATGGTGTGCGAGTGATGTTATTGATGAACCACATTTACAACCACAAATTACGTGTTTATAAACAATATTTTATACTGTCGCCCTAACGTCCCTCGTTCTGGGACATTACTGTACATATCACATAAATTTAATCAACGACTTTAAATATACGTGAACATATTTCCGATTTATAATAATCACATCTTAATGAATTTTGTACATAAATTCAGTATCTGTCCAATAGTTGTGAACAATAAAACTAAGCTCTATTAAAAATGATTATCAGAGCGAAAATTTGAAATTATTACGTATACATTGTAGAGTTAAAATTCAAATGGATTCAGTTGTAAATTCGGCGTATCCATCCATGTTAACTAACATGCTCAAATAAATTTAAATTAAAACCTATAGATCTGCGGAATCATTTTGAAGCGGATTTGTTAACAAATTTAAATCAAAGCAAATTTCGGATTACAATTAAGCGTGTATCACCCACTTACTTATGCATCACCTTCGCAACGTTCTAGATCAATATTATCTTCAGTCTACAAGGGCAAATTCTCAATTTTGCTTCAGGCTTTCAGTATTCTCTCATTAGAACGTTTTTCTCCATAATTCAATCCTGAAAATGATTGTGCGGGTTAATGATGTTTTTATAATTAGGACGAAGGGAGATTTAATTAATTTATTTATTTAACAAGGAACCGCTTAATTTAATTAAAATTGTACATTTCATTTAATGCTGGGACATGCAACCAAATGCGGCGATGTTCATGATTGCCTCAAGCTGAAATGTCCAGTATCGTTACCATGATATACGTGGCTCATAAAATTGTCAGAAAAATACAAATTGACAGTGTGCGAAGAGGATCTAGAAAAGCGGGCTCATTGGATTCAATAGGCTTTGTTACATGTGGCATATAGGTCAACTGTGCGAAGTACAGACAGACACCATCGACTTCTCTAAAAAGCTTGCATCACACTAAAAGGCCAGATAGGTGTATATAACTTTAATTAATTTTCATTGGTTCAAACAGCTTTCAGAGCTTGGTCTGACTTTCGGATCCTGCAATGTCAGCTTTTTTCTTACTTAATTTGATGAGTTGTAGAAAGAACAGAACACGACTAATTTCCAGCGTGTAATTTAAAACCGTAACCAGACAATGAGGCGACAAATACGATTTAGAACAATCAATCCATTGATAACTGTGTGAAGATGACTAAAGCTCACTTTTTATTCCAGTCGACAAGATGAAAACTTGAAACTACCATGAGTAATATTAATTTGGGAGAATGTTTTCATAACTTGAACTTATTTATTTCTGCGTAATTCGACGGAAAAAATCGAGAAAAATTTGACTCAATAAATTGCTCTAGTTACACCCCTCCCCCAATATTTGTTGTAAACAATTAACACTGATTTTTGCTTTAAAACTTCGATTTAAGCGCTATAATGTACCATCAGGAATTAGCATACCACTGTTGTAGTAATTCCTCCTCCCCCATGTATTTCCTGCAAGTAGAAAACACGGATTTCTTACTTATATGTACGATTATGAAATATTAGAAATTTTGTATCCCCCCTCCCGCCTTTCTTGTAAACAGTTAACCCTGTTTTATACTTCTACTTATGGGCTATAATGTAACAGAAATCAGTGGAGTTATTTTATTAATCCGTTATTTGGAATTTCATTTCGAACAGTATACAGTGAGTCCCCCGCCTGTTTCGAATTGAATTTTGGACTTTTGGGGATCAGCCCTGCTTGGTTGGACACTCAAAATTAGTGACATAATTTTAGTTTCAAAAAATTAGGGATTCCTTTGAAATTTTCTAAACGATACGCAAAAATGTTATTGTAACAAATTGTTCAGAATGCGAAACAGAGTAAAAAATTTTGAAAGTCCTAGGCCTACTTTTATTTATTTTTATCTGAATTTCTTGAGGAAATTCGAAACAATGTTAGGTACTTAAAAAACTGTTTTTATCGGCTTCTAATTTGGTACACGATCATTACATTCTATTTTGCAGATTTTCAGATAAAAATTTTATTTCCTACTAAACACGTACAATTTTTTGATGCTTGACACAGAAGAACATCCATATTACTAACAAAATTTGATATTGTCAATATTTTTTAGACTTTTGAGTAATTTTCAAGTTTTAATTTCATAACATAAGAATGATCGCATGTCAGAGTTTCAAATTCTGAAAACGATTCAAAAGTTGAAAGGATGTAAAACATCCAAATTTCATTTTTCCTTCACATATTAAGATTTTGGAAACTGCAATATTCAAATTCTGCTATTTAAGTGTCACGACATTTGAGACATTGAGTATATCTAATTAGAGGCTGCATTAATGCCTATTGCGCGTATGGCGTATCACCACAGAATCGTTTCCAAATTGACTCATTTGTCAAATTACTAAAACACGTCTGACCCTACGTATTAATTTTACACAGATACATATTTTTATTGTGTTGCAACAAACAGAGAGGGGTATATCCGAACGCATCGGAAATAAGACCTACTAGTAGCATAGAATGCTACGTTTCTATTGGTGAAGATTTGAAGGGGAATTATAATCCTAAAAGATTTCACGATCGATAAAATAAATGTCCCTAAAAGTTAAAATCAAGTTCCAGATTATTCCGCAACCAAGCTTTATATCTTACTTTTACTTAGGTACTTATTACTTTATGAGATAATGGATGTAGTGTTTTACCGTGATGCTACATTGAATAATTAATGATGAATTTAGGAATAAATTTAGTCATTGATTCGAGTTGAAGTACCTATTGCATTTATCTACCACAATACCCAGATATTAAATCCTTTCCCATACATTTCTCTTTAGAAACGCTCATTAAAGTTCGAAACAGATGTCATGCAATTAATTTGTATTTTAATTAAAGACAAAAACTAGATCAGCGAAGTTCGGGTTGCAAACTTTATATGGGAGCAATTCAATTATAGTTCTAACCTTAATTTCACGCTCAACATTCTTAATATCGTCTTTTCCTTTTACATGTTAACCGTTTGGGAAGCTATTACTTAATTGTACATAATATTTATCATCACAATGAAGCAAGTGTTTAGGGGAAATTTAGCCACTTGTAGTACAGTTTCCGAACACATTCGAAAAGCAACACGATCTAGTTCTGTAGCTGACAGATTCAATTCGTTTAAACTGTTGACAGAGTAGACAATTTTTTAACTTCAACTTCCGTTTCATTCAGTTCTATCATGCTGAAAAAAATATTGAATCCATCATATATGTCTTCAATTTTTTAAATTGATCTTCGATGATTTTTCTTTGTAAATGGATTTTTTGCTCATATAAAACAGTATTTTGTCACGTGTCGATTGTTCAGTCAGCAGCAGCAATTCGTTTTCAATTCTGTAAGTGTTTCTGTTACCTGTATCAATGTTATGAACATTAAAATGCTGGGGTTTATTTTATGTTTGTTAATGTGTTAGCGATGAAATTAATAATTATTTCATGTATATCCCGCTGATATTGTTTGTGACTTTTGTCGCAATCTCGAACACATGCATTGTAAATTGTAACAAACTGAATATGAGACATCTTCCTGATGTTATGCTCATTTATACTGTTTATTGTCTATTTAGGCGTTAATACTGTTTCGTGCTTAGGGCGAGTATCTCTTTTTAAAACATGGCCGTTGATTACAGTAAGTCAGTTTACAGTACCTATAAAAAAAATGTAAATGCCCCGTAGGTCCTTTATTCTGTTCTAATCAACTCAAAAGCTTCTGGGCAATGACATCGTCAATGAAAATGTGACGCTTTGTGCAAATTATTCTGTATTTCAACGATTGGTAACCCTCATTGAATTTAGAACGCAATATAGACATTTATTTTGTACTGACAACTACTTTTCCTCCGTAACTGTGATACGATCACATACAACATAATTCCTAGGAAGAGAAACAACATAGAATATTTTCTTCTCTCAATTTGCTAAAAACAAAAATTCTATAATCTGAATTTTGTGCTCTTAAACAGAGTTGGACTGGGTCAAGCATAGAGTGACCCAGTGACCCGGTGACCCAGTTAGTTTACTGACCCAGTGACCCAGTTGACCCGGTGACCCAGCTTGACCCGGTGACCCAGTGACCCAGCTTGACCCGGTGACCCAGTTTGACCCGGTGACCTTGACCCGGTGACCCAGTGACCCATCTTGACCCAGCTTTACTCAGTGACCCGTCTTGACCCGGTGGCCCAGTAATTAAATTATTGTTAGGTATCATCCAAAACAATTTCAAGTAACTTTTAATTTAAAAAAAAAACTTCCTCAATAATATTCGGCAACAAGCACGTAGCCCAATTTCATTCAAGAGAACTAATACCTAAAAAAATCAAATGCATTTGTTTATAGTTTGTAGTCAAGTAGTCAATGAAAGTATTTAGAGAAAAGATTTATTTGGATTAAGCTAACTAGTAGAAAAAAATTAAATGTGAATGAAATAACATTATTCTAATATAATTCGGGACATGGAAAGTTTTTTACGGCAGTATTAAAGCAAACATCACAGAAATGGCAGTTGTCAAGCAATCGAGTATTATTTTCAACAAACCAGCATTTCATTTATTTCATAATCTGTATACTTGAACCGAGGGCACTGACTTAACTGCGTTATTCGATCAAACTAGGTGACTGGGTCGAATTGGGTCCCCGGGTGAAATTGGGTCGCTGGGTCAAACTGGGTCACTGGGTCAAACTGGGTCAAGTTGGGTCACTGGGTCAAATTGGGTCAAACTGGGTCACTGGGTCTAACTGAAAAGAGTATGACGTGACCCAGTGACCCAGTTGAATTTAGTGACCCAGGTGACCCAGTTGACCCAGTGACCCAGTCCAACTCTGCTCTTAAACAGCAAGAAATCGCGAGGGGTAAATGGGCAAATTCGACTTCACGCTACTACACCCACTGATGGGATTTATTTTTCCGATGCCGCATAATGATTACTAGGATTACTAATTTTATACGCTTGTATGGAACAAGAAATCATCAAAGGGAAATGGGCTACTGTACACATGCTGATTTTATTTGCTGTACAGATACTGTATATTTTCGAGTGTCTCTCGGGATTAAAATACACACCGTTGGTATGTATATAATCAGAAAAAAGGTACATAATTTTTAAATTACATTTCACTTTTGCGCACAAATTTTGTCCATTGGTTCTTATCGGTTGCCAGTTTTCTCGCGTCTGCCCATGTCCTCTCCATTGTTGCCACATCATCGTTCCACGCTTTTTGGGTCGTCCTATTGTTCTTTTCTTTTGTACGCCTGTTTCCCATATCCTTGTCTGTTGTTGTCCATTCTGCTGATATGCCGAAACCATTTCAGTTTTTGCTTCTCTGTTATGTCAATAATTGGCTCAATTTCCAGTTCTTTTCGCTCCGTCTCATTTCTTATTGTGTGATTCCTTTCACTCTTCTTAAGTATTCCATGTCGGTGGCTTGTATTTTACTTTTATTTTTATTTTACATTCTGACACGCTCAAGGGTATTAATTGTTGGTACCAATATGCACCTTTCTGGTTATGGTTGCCTTAAACCTTCCTTGCTTTAAACCTTCGCTTATTTAAAATGTTGTCGAATGCGTATTATTCTTTCTCACGTGACTTTCGTTATTTTCGTATAACCCCTTTATTTCTTCTATTAATTTTGCACTCGCCTTCCTTTGTCTTAGACTTTTCCACATTACTCTTCGCGGTACCAAATGCTTTTTCAAGGTCCAGGAAGGCCATTCAAATTTCCGAATTTTGCATTTTGCTTTTCTCTATCATTTATTTGATGCTGAAGATATAATCCTGGACACTCCTTTCTTTCCTGAAGCCACTCTGAGTGTCTGCTAGCTGCGCTTCTATTTGAATTCTTAGTCTTGCCTCCATTATGTATTCACATATCTTTGATGCCACACTTAGTATTGTAATGCCCCTATAATTAGTGCAATCTCTACTGTCGTCTATCTTAAATAATGGTATTATTATTCCCAACTTCCAGTCTTCTGGTACTTTTCTCGTGGCCCATGCCTTGTTGAAGATTTTTGTTACCATTTAGCCGACCTAGGTTTTTCAGCATCTTTGCATTTATCTTGTGGCCAGCTGCTTTCACTTTTTTTCATAAATTTTGTCGTTTTTGTCAGTTCTACCAATTGTATATTACTGTGCTCTTCGCTTTGTGAATACCTGATTTCCTCCTCGGTTGGAAAATTGTCTTGTGTGTCTACGTTGAGAAGTTCTTCAAAGTATTCCTTTCATCTTTCTATAATTGCTTTCTGTTCTGCATCTTTTGCTTTCACATGCTTCAATGTGTGGTGTTTATCTTTCCTTAAGTTTTTTAGCACTTTATAAAATAGTTTTTGGTTTATTTTGCTATCTGCCTTTATTTCTCTTCCGAACTCTTCCCATGTTTGTTGTTTGGTTTGTAGTACCATTGCTTTTACTTTTCTTCGCTGTTGCTGGTATACCTCGTAGCTGGCTTCCGATTTCAGACTTAGGTATAGTTTCCATTTTTCTTTCTTGATTTTTACTTGTTATTTTAATTCTTGGTTCCACCATTTCGTTTGTTTCTTGTTTTTATTTATGCCTATTACACCATACGTTTCTTTCGCTGTTGATAGTACGCTTTCTTCGAGAAGAAGTCATAGTTGCTCCAAATTCATGGTTTCCCATTGTTCTGAATCTTTCTCTGCCTTTTTTCTTATTTCTCCTCTATTTTTCATCGATATTTCCTGCTCTTGTAATTTACATGCCCTAATGTAAACGAGACGATGCAACCACTAAGCAGTGATCGCTGTAAATTTTTGATCCTCTTTTTACTTTGACGTCTACAATTTATTTTTTTATTCTCTATTGATAAGAACATAATCTATTATGGATTTTTCATTTCTGCTTTCAACCTCTCTCGTAAACTTGTGTATCTCTTTGTGTTTGTAAAATGTGTTTGTTATTATTAGGTTATTGTCAACACAGAAGTTAATTAATCTCCCTCCGTTATTGTTTCTATGATCCTGGTTTCCGATGACGTCTGCTATCTCATTTTTCCTTTTTCCGACTCGTCCGTTAAAATCTCCTAGTATTATATTGATCTGCCGTTTATACTTTCTGTGATTGCTGTCAATTTTTCCTAGAATTTGCCTTCTTTGCTAGCCATTTCGTCCTCGCTAGGGCCGTAGACTATAACTGGAGTTATTGTGTTTTGTTGGTTTAGTTGTAGTTCCACTTTTAAAACCTTTAATGATATAAATTCCCATTTCTTCAACCATTTTATATGTTCTTCTCTTATTATACAGCCCACTCCTTCTGCTGCTCGTATTTCCGGTTTAACTCCACTGTACAGGAGTGTGTGTCATCTTTCGAGCTGTATTATTCCTTGACCTTTCTTCTTCATTTCTGTAATTGCTAAGAAATCCAGTTTTGTGTTTTCAAATTCTTCTACCAGTTTATGCTTTTTGCCGTTCAAGCTTCTAATGTTCCAAGTGCCTATTCTTAAAGTTTTCCCTCCCTTTTTTCTATTGTGCGTATCTTTGTTATTTCCTATATGCATGTCCATTTTCGTTGCGGTTTTCATCATCTCGTGTTCAGTCCATCTTTTAATCAGTCTTTTGGGTTGTCGCTTACTGGTTTTCCATTACTTGCCACTTCCTTTACTGCATTCTTTCTTCTAATCCACCTCCATTCTTTTCCTTCTATGGTGATCTTCTGGTATCCATTGTTGACAGTTTTTCTTAGTTTCCTTTCTTCTTCCGCTCTTTTTCTGATTTGCTTGTCTATGTCTCTTTCTTTTCTTGTTAGGTCGTTATTTATGAATACCTTCTCCTTTCCCATATTTCTTAACTTCATCTTATTTTGCATTATCTTTACTTTATCCTCAAAGGCCTCTAGTTGTATTAAACAAAGCTTTGGTCCTATTTTAAAGGCTGTTTTAATGTTCGCCCCCACTCCCAGTTTTTGTTGCGTGAAGTTTCCTATGTCTTCTTTTAAAGACGATGGGCCGTTATCTATAGTTCTGATCCTGATACTACATTATTTCTCCTCCTCTCTCTTTCAAGTCGTTCTAGTCTGTCGTGGTCTCGTCTAACGGCTCTTTCATCTCTTAGAATTCCTTTTTAATGCTGTTGTTCTCCTTCCTGAACGTCTCATTTTCCTACTTTAACTTCTTTAACTCCTTGTTGTATTCTCGTTGATGAGTGCGAATTTGATTTACCTCCATTGATAGATTTTGCAGTATGCCTACAATTTGGTTGGTTTTGTATTTTACTTTTGTTCGATTTGCGCTCTTACCAGTGGTCTACTTTATTTGATTACCTTTCGTACTTATCTACTTCTGCCCTCCCTTTAACCTTTGACCCTTTTTAATTACCCGTTTTACATATACCTAATTATTTGCACCCGTTTTAAACCTTTAATAAAGTACTGGTTTACCTTCTCTAAACGATTACGCGCGCTTATGGACCCCTCGGAAGCGATAACGCCAGAACTGCATAATCTCTCCAGTAGTTTATTCTCTTTCACCGTCCTTTTTGCTTATTTCCTATTTACTAACCATTTTATTGTAGATAGAGCTGCCTGCCTTTGGTATGGACCCTCTGTACACTTTCACTAATTTTAACACGAGTGACTGAGCCGATGTTTCGGGTCGCCGCTTTCGTACGTTACGCCGTTGGTGCATTTCTTCATTTATCATACACATTATTGCCTATTTCGGAACGGAACTGGCTATGCTAGGTTTGTTCGGAAAGTATCGAATCTTTGGTCGAAATACATATAGTTATTTCTTTCGAGCTCTGAAACTTTCATCTTCTTCAAGGTCTCTCTTTGGTAATGCACACACTTCTCCCAGCGATTCCGGGTTTCCGTCATTTTTAAAAACACACCCGGAGCGGATTTTTTGGAATGGTGTTCAGTCTGGCCGTTGCATTTCCCTTTATGTCTCCTCTTGGCTCAAATCGTGTCATTTTGAGCTTAAGAAATAGCGAAAGGTCATTCGGAGTCATGCCAGATAAGTAGGGAGCTTAACGAAGAACAGGAATGTTGGGTTTGGCTATAAGAAAACCTAAATTAAATGCGCAGAATGGGTGGGTGCATTATCGAGATTGAGCTCCCAAGAGTTTGCTGCCCACACATCCGGTCGTTTGCGTCGCACAACAGCACGAAGGCGGCGAAAACATTTTTTTGCCTCGGAGATGGCGGATGTTTCCGCCGGCGCCGTGACGATTGCATCTTCGATTCTGGGTCGTACCGAGAAGCCCATGACTCATCTCCTGTGATCACGTTGTTCAAAAAGTTTGCACTGCTTCTGCTTCGGTACGAATTTGGCAGACACCCTTTGTCAAAATTGAATGTACCGATCTAATGCTTCCCCTATCTCCATTGCAATTTCTCGGACTGTGATACGACGACCCTGCATGATAACAGTCCGCATTTTGCTCAATAACATTGCCATTTCGGCTTGTTGAGGGTCTCCCTAAACGTGGTTGGCTGTCTACCGATGTGCGGCCATCTTTGAAACGGTTGTGTCACTCCTTTATCCGTGAGGTGCCCATGGCGTCGTCCCCAAAAGATTGTTGGGAAAAATTAAGATTCGATAGTTCTGGAACACTGGTATATGAACGAAAAGGTTAATAGTATCATTATTATGAGTGGAAAACTTTTACATGTTCTTATTAACTTTAAAGTCTTCCGTTTTAAACAATTATGCGTGTTCATAGCGATTTAAGCAAACCCTTGTGTCGTTTCCATTTGCCAATGACGCGTTGTAACATGATTTATGACTTCTAATCTTAAAGCTAAAGTGAGAGCAAGTGATGCAAAAGTTTACGTATGTATAATATATTAAATGAGCCAACGTGATACTGACAGCACATATTGACCCAAACAATGTCATTAAGGGGGGTAACGTCGAAACGTTAGAAGATTTAATAAACCAAACTTTAGCTCAAGAAATAATAAAAATTCGATCTACTTCAACGGTTTTAGATGAAAAGGAGTTTTTTCCTACTTCCAGTTCCATCGTTAGCTTTGACAAATTATGATACTGTTATGGCCGGTGTCATTTCAAAGTAATCCTACACTCAACTTACATCACTTCGGTATAAATTGTTTTCACCGAAACTTCTTATTTCAAGATCTTATATATCTGTATAGTTCTACGAATTCGCTAATTCACTGTAGTTCCAGTATATTGATCCGAAAGAAAACTGCTGCTTATTTATTTGTTGACCTCGCCGCTTTCTAAAATCCCATTTGTACTTTTTTCGTTTTTAATACTAGACTTTTTCAACGTTTTCAAAGATATATTATTCTTGTTCAATCTTACAGAAAGCATCTTCATCATATTTCATGCAAGTAATCACTTTCTGATAGAACTTCATCTCGTCGCATATGTCAAAGGAAAGTTGGAAACGGTTTTGTGTTGCTAAATTCCGTTTGCGATATTGTGTGTTAATGAAGCGAAATCAGAAATTACATTATACGCGTAATTTATGCTATTGAAACTCACATAATTCTGAACTAAATTGAAATTTATAATTTAATATACCCACCTAAACGCGTAAGATGCCATTTACGTCGAAAAAATAACAAATTACTCGGCAAATGTCCTATTTCCTTGGCATTCACTGCGAAAATATTCAAATTAAACTCAATTAATCATTCCAAGTGATTTTTCGTTTATTTTAAATGTAATTTTGTTAATATGTATACGAAATTTAAGGGAAAATAAATTTTAGCAGTCTAGCTTTTTGCATACGAAAGCTTGTAATACCTGCATGCGCGTATTTTAAATGATACGAGCTTTTCGTAAAAAAGGACACATCAGTATTCATAGCATCAATCATCTACATTTTATGAAAAAAAGACTGAAACAGTTTCGTAGGATTACCTTCCCTCAACAACACGACGTAAATAGCTGATGTACATTTCAAAACAAAATTCAAATTTAGGTTGCTGAAACTTTTCGCAAAAATTGATCCAAAGGGTAGGTTACAAAGTAGACATTTCTACATTTAATTAAACTCGGAACGATTTACAAATTCACATTATGATCAAAGTTCAGAAGTGGACGTCCAGAGAAAAGTACAAATCGTATCATGTTTAATGGGAGATAAAAGAGATAGATGCATCAATGCTTACGGTTTATTTCGGTACGATTTACAAAATTGCAGGAGAAACTAAAGACTGCTGTTTGTCAAGTGACGGAGCTTTGTCGCGAAGATCTCTCGTTAGAGGTTCAAGCTCGGCATCCTCTTACTGTATATTATTACGCTTTACCGATCTTTTGTGTTACAAACGTATCATACTAACAAAGGGAAAATTTCTTAAAATTATTAGGTAGAATTATAAATTTTATTATGCAACGAGAAGACGAAAGCAATAACAAAGTCCCTTTCGACAGGACATTCTACCACAGCCCCCTTATCTTTCTTTTTTTTACCAAGATCCCACCCTAATAGGCTGAAAGTGATCCATAATCTATCCATATCTATCCATAAAAGTAAAATCCCCATAACGTTTGTACACAAGCTTTCGTCAAGATAGTGCTAGCTTTTTTCTCACATATAAATCCATTTAGGTCGTCGCGAAAGGCCACGTACAGTAATTGGCCATTGCAGCCACCAAAGTGTTCGTCTAACGAGATTTCCTTAATCTGCACCTTTCTTAGAAATTGTTTAAAGCTGTTAAATGAAGGAATCCCTTTTAAGCGGCGCCCGGATTAAACAATGTTGTTGCCGGAATAGCCGCTATTCGAAAAATGTTCTCATGAAGCTTCCGTTAAAACCTCTCCCTAGTATCTACTAAATGCAGCATGTGTTTTTTAGCAACTCGTTTTGTTTCTTTCATTTCCTGGTTGTCTGGAGGGGTTTATTCACAAGGGAGGTTCGTGATATTAATTGATTTACTTTATAATAGTAAGCTTCCAAATCCATTGTCCATCAACGTGAAGCCGGCAATTGTCTATAACAAATAATGCGCTGTGGGAATTATCACTGGATAATTCGACAGCGTATTTACACTTGGAACATTCGCCACGGAAGTTACCTCCAGAGTATACGTTCAGAGTTGGCCCTGTCTCGGGGGTTGCTTTTTATTGTTAAGGGGTGAGAGAATAATTTTAAAATTTTTTATTCGAGTGTCTAATCTTTAAATGAGTTGAATGAATGTCAAATTACATTGAGGGACATAATATATGATTTACTAAACAGTTTCGCGCCTGGAATATTTATAATTTTAAAAAGAATCTTCAAAATGTTAACAAATATTATCAACTTGCATGAAAATTACCCTATACATCAAATAGAAAGCTATCCCTTTTTGCAAATAATTATAAAATTATAGATTTCACATTTGTAATCAAACCTTTTTTTTATACAGGGTGTTTCATGACGAATGGTACATATGTTAATACGTTATAGATAGATATAGTCATCAAATTTAGCATGAGTTGTCGTAATTTAGGTCGATTAAACATAGAACCGATCATAGAACACTTACAGATGAAAAATTTGATCAAGCTCAGGGCTAGAAGCCAAATACCACGCAGCAAGCGATCGATAGAACAAATTGATTAATGGAAATCTTATCTACTTCACAATGTTAAATAATTCAAAATATCCGGTCGTAACTGCGCTTTTTATAACTGACACACAAACACACAAACGCCAAACGATGATACTTGGGAAACTCATTTCCTTCACTTTAACAAGTATTTCGGGTTGAATATAATGGTAGTGAATCGCTATTTTGTATAGTTCTACGTTTTCGCAAAAATCGCCGTTTTTTTATTAGGTTTAGGCGTAGGACGGGAAAGGCGGGGCGCGTGTTGGGCCGTAGGTAAACGTCGTTTGCCGCCGCGTACGGCGAGAGACGGGTCTACGGGAGAGCCCTAGCTATGCCGAACTCGCCTTCGGCTCGCTCGGCATTGGTGTAGCAAAAATGCGGGCCGTTTTCGTCGCGAGAAGGGCGAGCTCGAGCTATGCCGAGCTCGCCTTCGGCTCGCTCGGCATTGGTATGCATTTCGCATATTGAGACCGGATCCGTTTATCGACCCCGGACGGACGGCGGTTGGTATACGAGGCGCGCGTGTTAAGAATCGAAAGTCTTAGATTATTTTACTTCGTTAGGGGGGAGGGTTATTAAAAATTTTTGTTGAAATTTGTATTTAAAAAAAGTTAAACAACAATTT
>NW_022170510.1:9142350-9257014 GCF_008802855.1 Photinus pyralis
TTAAAAGGGCAGTATACCCAAATTTCATGTTTTCGTCTAAAGATAGATTAAAAATATCTAAGAGTAACGGTGAAAACCGCAAGTCGCTACGCCGTTTCGTTATTAAATGGCAAGGTGTCGAATTTAAAAAACGGTCCTTGTGACGTCATCCCGACAAATGGGTCGGTGGCGCGCTATAGCAATATATGGATTCGATGACGTTTGACGTGTTAATTTGAGACTGGTAGTCAGTGATCTGCATTATTTTCAAAAATACCTAACTTTGTGTTTTCCGCTGCAACAATAATTTGAAAAATGCCAATGTTACATTGCAAATTTTCCCCGAGAAAAGAAGGAGCCGTGTCGAAATAAAGTCTGGAAAAGTAGAAAAAGCCGCTGAATCATAGTATAGTCACGTCGTTTGCAGTGTCCACTTTAAAGATGATAATTTTTTTGGAAGATACAAGAAGGAAAGGACCCTGTGCATCAGCATAAAGTTTTGAGAAGGCTAACAATACTGCAATCCCTTCTTTACATCTCACAGGAAACAAAGGTCCTAATAAAGCTATAAAACGTCAGTCAACTTATCTAAGAAAGTAAGATTGTGTCTGATTGCTTATTGTGGGTAAACGATCAATTTCGTAGTGGAGAAACCAGTTCAACATCAAACATATGCCACAATCAAACAGAAGAACTGAATCAAATGGAACCAATACCGCTTACTGAAAGCATAGGTATCCAATCTGAGCTGGGTGCAGAAATTTATTACAAATATTCAAATTTATATGAGGATATTATGTTCGCATGATACTTCAGTAAGGTTTTCTTGTTTTTTTTCAAAGGAAAGCGAAATAGAATATGAAAGAACTGCCGCGTTCGGACTGCTTGGATCCGTGCCGCCGCACCCACGATGTCGGGATGACGTCACATGTTCTTTCATCGTTAATAATTTGAAAACTACTCATCGTAGAAAACTCCGGTTTGAAATTTTGTTCTTAGATTTTCTTCTACAATTTTTTTGATTTTGGGTATACTACCCCTTTAATTTATTTAACAAAAGATACCAAATCTAACTCAATAATCCCCCTTAAACCTCTATAATATGTGGAGGTTTTAAATTTAATAAATTTTGTAAGTATTTCTCTTGTTTTTTTACTCGTTCTTCACGACACAATGCGGTGTCACACGCCATTACAAATAAAAAAGGGTTTATAACCTAATAGGTATGGGGAATTTGCTTAAATTTCGTAATTTAAATGCGACTTTCAAGTGGGAGCGCTTTCGTTTTTCAGGAAATTTTCGCTTCAAATAATGCCCTTTATTTTTGAATAATTAACTTACCTGCTATCGTATACGTATTTATGTAGTAATTACACCTTGCGTAATATTAAATCATGCTTCATGGTTGTAACCAAAAGGTTGCTGTCGTCATACATTCTCTAAAAAAGAGGACAAATAAATCTTTCGTAAAATGTTCAGGCCGTTACACTTTCCATCTGAAGCATATTATTAAAACTTCCGTTTCGCAATTTTTAGATAGATTATTGTATTAGTTTTGTTATTTTTGTAGAAGAACCGTGCGTCCTATACTGTATAAATGAAAGGAGGGTCTACTCCAAATTAGCGCCTAGGGTTAAGGATGGAACGAAATGTAAAAGCGGAACCAAAGACATGTGCATTAGTGGAAGCTGCAAAGTAAGTGCTCGAGCAAAGCTCGATTTATTTCAAGTTTGATATAGAAGGTGGGATGCGATTACATTATTGACTCGGATGCGATTGAGGACCAATGCGGAATTTGTAAGGGCGACGGCACTCAGTGCAAAATAGTCGAGGAAACGTATTACGATGCTCCCGGTCATGGTAAATTCGCTGGGAGTGCCTAATCCGATATTAATAATACGTTTCAGGATACGTGAAGGTGGCGACGATAATGAAGGGTAGTCGTAATGTCTATTTTGACGAACTCAAACCTTCGGACAACACAATTGCCGTTAGTGCCGCCGACGAGAAGAAGTTTTATTTAAACGGCGACTTGTAAAATTGTTAACCCGGCACACAAATGCCGCCTAATGAATTGTGACATTCCTTTTAGCACGGAACAACAGGATGGAGTTCACGACGTTGGGGGTGTCGAGGGTATCTACAATCATCCTGAGCCTAACAAAGAAAGTTTGGTAATATACGGCCCATTGAAAGAAGATATTGTGTTATTTGTAAGTTTCAATGTTTCTCCGTTCTGATTACACTACGCGCGCTTTCAAATTTTGCTTTTGTTAGTTTCTTTTGTTCATCCGTTGAGTTCATGTTAACCCCTAATGTAGGGTTATTATACTACACAATAACACTTGCCTCGGCACAATTAAGCGAATAGGTTAGGATTATCTAAAATTCTGGTGGCAAAGGAAGCGGCAAGAGAGATAAGGAGCTTTAAAAATAAATTATGTATAAGAGTGCACCACCCTTCAGTTCAATGATATGTAAAGCCGTGATAGATGAATTTAGTTACATTGTATCGTACACTTTTTGCTTTACAAATCTATTGAACACTCGAGGTTATATCGTGGAAAAAGAAAAATTCCAAATTTAATACCACGGCTTAATCTGTTACTGTCATCCCGGTTTAAGTTTAAAAACTCGGCAACTGATTTCCGGCATTTCATCGTGCAGTTTTTACGGAAATCGCTCCCGTTCTAAAAGAAACTTACAATATAACCTTTCACTACAGTAAATTGCTCTTCTATTCATTAGCAATACTTTCAGGAAGCTATTACATTGGTTTTTGCAATGGATACCACTTTGTTTGTTCCTTTGTAGTTACCATCTATATAATCGTGATATTAGAAAACAAGCATTACGTCTATTCGGTCTATTCTCCAGAAAAATTCTCTAAATAAGGATTTAAAAATGAAAATTGCACGTATAATCATAAAAATGAATTAAATTCCCATATTCAGGCGAGGTGTTTCATCCTTTCTCCTGGTGAAATTGGTATCTATCATTTGTTTCACTTTATCTACGTTTACGGTTAAAGTGATCACTTTATTTATTCTTACGATTACATTCAAACCTATTAAACTGTTATTTTAACATATGCTAATAAACAATATTTTGCACTTGCTAGAACTGGAGCTACGGAGGTAAGACTCAGATGGTGTTTCGAAGGAAGCATTCATTATACAATATACCTCCTGTTTTATTTTAGTTGACTCAGCGGATATCTCGGCCACTGTTAGAGATACGACAAAACCGAGGACAAAACGTTACAGAAGAAAAGTTGTTCTACATTTAATTTTGAATTATTATTATTGTCACAGCGGTTTAGGATATTTGGGCGCGGTCGTTTGGGCGGGCCGTGTGGGCGCAGCCGTTTCAACGTGGGGACACTTGGACCCGAGACATTTAGGCGCGAGGAAATTTATCAAAATGTGTTAGTAGCCAAATTTAGAATTTTATGAAACTTCATTTTCCAGTAGGTAAATACCAAAACATCTTTTTTGAAGAAACTTCTTTATTTCTATACGAATTTATTTCAAAATTTATTTATTATAAGTTTAAATTATTTTCTAGCGCCCAAGAGTCCCTGCACTCAAACGGCTGCGCCCAAACGCCCAAATATCGATTTATGTTTTTAAGTGATTCGATAATTTTTGTTACGTTCACTTTGAGGAAACGTAACAAAATTGCCTGTGGAGAAGCAGACGGTAAGCTGAGGCAAGTAAGTCGGGGTGAATGATGTTTTCTCACACACCAGCTAAAACGAAAAAAAATATAGTAAACCGGATAGGCGCCATTTAATCTTTAGTACATTTTAAAAAAAAAATAAAAGATAATGCTTACCGAAAAGGAGAACAAGGCAGACTACGAGATCATTGTTCTTGTATACTTGATAAGCTAAAGAAATGAAATAATTGACAGGATAGAGCTTCAACAATAATTGTGGTCATTCATTAAAAATGATCTCAAAATATTACAATTAGGACACTGCAATATGTTGATATGAAATCACAACGTTTAATTTTAACTCAATTTTTAGCAAAAAAAAAGGAGATAAACTCGTAGTTAGGAAATTACAACAACAATATCAAACAGGCTTCTGTAGAAAACATCGGACTATAATTGTTAAAACATTATGAAACAAATATAGTAATTACTATATCGAAAACGAATATGTAATCAAACGTTATATCAAGGAGTGATCAAGGAATAAATAAATAAATAAATAAATTAGTGCTTCTGTGACAACAATAGACGTGGACATGTGACAAAATGTGTAGTTTGAGTTAGATTACCCTTTGGACGTGTGTTGTGTGACAAATGGCCTACATATCGACCATTTGTAATTTGGGGGTAAACTTGGAGACTTTCTACTTCTTAACATTATTGAAAGTGCAATATTTTAGCAAATATATCATTTTTGAAACCCGATGAATCATTAATATAATCCTCTATATATGTGGGATGACATTTAATCGCAGTTTTTGTACAGGGAAGTGTCGAAGAGCTATTTTCTTATATCGTTTCTGATACAAGAATTAATTAAAATTATGATATTATGTACTACAATAATAATGTTTCTTAATATAAAAACGACATAAGAAAACGTATATTTTTTCCGAAATTCTAAAATTCAATTGTTTGGTATCCATTTCCTTTAGCCCAATCAGAGCTCGTAAACTTTTACTTTCACTTATAATTATTGTATAACTAGGGTCGTATTTGTATTGTATCTTTCAGTTGTTAACTGATGATGATAGATTTGATTTTAACACGCATTTATTTATATTCAAACGCTATTTGTAAAATTCCATCATTTTGTTTTTCAAAAATTCAAAAATTTTCATTTTCCTCCGGAGTTGAAGTAATATACTGACAACGTCAGGTGGACGTAATTTAGGCTGAAATAATATCTAAGATAATAACGGGTTACCATATATACGCGAATGTTTTAATTTAATTTTAATCTGAAGGATTTCATTACGAATAAGGACAGAATTGGTTTATTTAGTCGGAATTTGTTATGTTCGTGTCTATTTTTCCATTTTAGAATTGTTTTTAATTGTTTAAATTTAATTATTCGTGTAAATTCGTTTTTTTTAATTTGTAAGGTGTAAAAATTGCCTTATTTAAATTAAGGAACATCTGGTCGAGTGCATTTAAGTGTTAACTGGTTGTGTGCGATAAGCACGTTTTTATCGCAAAAGTTAATGGATTTCAATAATAATAATAGTTTAGTGGTAAGGAAGACTCACCAAAAATTCACTTTGTTCTTGTTTCTGGTCTGTACCAGTAATTATATGTTCCAAGAAACGGCTTTCATTTTCTATCGATGCATTTTGTTCTTGTTTCTGGTCTGTACCAGTAATTATATGTTCCAAGAAACGGGTTTCATTTTCTATCTATGCATTTTGTTCTTGTGAAAGATTTTTTGGTACGATTTTCGTACAGATTTTCCCTGGATTTTTGTGAAAATTGTACCCTGGATCTTATCTTGATACAACCATACTCAAAATCAAAGATATTGAATAATATTGACAAGCTTTTTAATTTGTTTATAGAATACAACTACTTCAATTATTTTATAACATTCACTCCTTGATACTTTATACAAAGTTTGTACAGAACACTTTTCAACAATTTTTCTTATCCCCAATCCATTACAGTTTTTTGAATAGGTTGTCTCATTCAAGTACAATTATTCTCCAATCAATCTGACTGACGATTGAACGAACCAGCTAGGTACCTCGTATAATATTTCAAAGCAGCACTCAACCCCACTACAATAAACACAAATTTAAACAAGAAAAAATCCCAAAGTTCCCAAAATGTAAGTGTTACTTTGTTGCACTCATGCATAGAGAAATTTTGAATGTTCATACCTTTTTATTTCCTTGAAATAACATTAAAATGCAACTGCAAACAAACAAATTCAAAATACGTTGTCACTTGAAGCTGGTTTTTCATATTATGTACATTCCGTCGTCCGCAATGAATCGAACGAGTAATGATTCACCTTACGCGGTATGGCGTGATGACCTTGTGTTTCAAAATATACGATATGAAACGATAATATTAAACTGGGCTAATTTAGACAACAAATTCAATTGTGGAAAGAAGTTTTATATACATTTAATATCATTTCAAGAACTTTTCAATTGCCCTAGTCAGTATCAGCTTTCACACTAAATTGCACTCCCAAAAAAACTCCCGGACAATTCACATCCTTGAAAAATTTGCTCCCTAGAACTTACTGCATCGTAAAATGTATATTTAAAAAAGTTGGACAACTCCAACGGATCGAGGGTAAGAAAACTCGCCTTTGGTGTATATGGGTTTATGTCAATTCATCGCGGAACTATAGTTTCCTGCGGGAACATATTCTTGTGTAACTAAAACCACTCGGCTACGCCTCGTGTTTCTAACATTACACGCGTTTCATTATGATGTTTATAACGAACCTTTTATCATTATTCATTAATAATAACTTTATGATAGGTTGTCTACTACGCAAATGAAAATGCAGGATACGTATATAGATTTTCCGAGCCGTCGTCACAGAATTATCAACCACGGTATCATTGGGAGTTTGTAGAATTCGGCGATTGTCCTGTGAGATGCGGCGGCGGAGTATTAATCGGCGAACCGGACTGTTTAGAAGAAACTGCTGGAAAGGTTAGCCCATCCTTTTGTCAAGGGTTAGAAAAGCCGCCGGCGATTACCAGAAAATGTAACGAGCAGCCTTGTAAAGTGAAGTGAGCTGACCTTTGCGATTTTATCACAATATGTACAATTATGAACTGTAGGTGGCGCGTTGGTAAATGGGGTATGTGTACGGCATGCAAGTTTCAATCTGGCGTACGTATCAGAGAGGTTGAGTGTGTTCGCGAATCGGAAAAACCGGGCGAAGAGGATACATTATTAGAAGATGACAAATGTCCTCCACCCAAACCCGGAACACGCGAGCTTTGCAATTCCCATAAGAAATGCTCTAAAAATAGGAGAGATATTGATGGATTTACCCCCGACGTTTTGAAACACTTGTGGTTGCAAAGTACAAATGAGTATATGTTTCAGGAACCCTTGGTAGGTGAACATTTTTATCTTCGCTAGAAATTAAGCGTAATTTTGTAGAGCTACAGCGAATCTATGTCAAACCCAAAAAAGTTACGTAGAATCCGACGTGGCATTATTAAAGCGAAAAGATTGCAAAGGGATTGCTCAAACTCAAAGACGGTCTCAAATTCAAACGCGACCCATAAGGTTGGTTCTCTCGTGAAGGATCGAGTTTTACCCCAAGACATCAAACTGATAGAAGTGCCCCTGGTTCAATCCCAACTTTCACTCAATTTAACTGATGCATCTTACGAGGCTATGGGAGATAAGATTTCCGATACCCTCGATGTTACCAAGGAGAAGGTATTCACAGGGAAAGAAGCCGCAGCACGCCTAAAAGAGATTCAGCATAAAAATAACACGAAATTAGATTAGAGCTTTTTTATATTATAAAAATAGTGTATATTAATACAATAAGTCTTACACTAATTGGAATTAAACCTTTGGTTTATTGGTACCTAAATCCTTCGATAACTTGTCGATGTATTTTAATGCCTCCTTGTTAGTTAAAGTTATAGATTTTGATTTATTTGAACGATTGCATGATTCGGAGAGCGACTGGTTGTCATCATGAATTGTTATGTTGACCTCTTTCGGATCTTCTTTGTCCACCGCGACTTTAAGCTGGTTCTGAAATAGCAGTGGAATATTGACGAACGGGTACTGGAACATACTTACAGCGTTTAAAATTGAATCCAAATCAGCAGAAGGCGCGTTTGTTGACTTTTTGGTAGAGGAGGGATCGTCATCAGCCTGGGGAAATTTGACTTCTTGTTGCGAATCCGATACTGTGCGACATAAACTGGTTAATAGTAATTAAAAATAAAGGAATCTGTACGTTTATTTCCACGTTTTGAATACTTCTTGTGTGAATCACAATTGCACTTCTCCTTCTCCTTTGGTTTTGGCGGGGCGCATCGGTAATCAGGAATGACGTCCGATTCGCCTTCTCCTTCACCCGTGGGTATTACGCACTTTACAAGACGCAGACGCTTACCATGGGGGCAGCTGCTGCACTCCTGCCAATCGCCAATCATCCATCTTAAAAAGTAGCTTGTTTTGTAAAACGGCTGTAGCGCAAACGTTTACCTTGGGACACACGGTGCAACTTCACATGGTCTGATCCGTTCTGCAGGCTTACCCTTACTTTTACAATAATGGTCATCTACTAGGCCTGCAATTTTTTCTTTACATTTGGGAACGGCGACCTCTGTTCCAGGACCACACTGCGCGGAGCACCTACTCCACTCTAAATAATCCCAATCGAAAGACGGCGTTCTGTTTGAAGTACTCGGAACCCCGTACGAATACTTTACGGTCACATCTCCCGACACTAAAATCTGAAAATAGGATAGTTTGGAACTCAACTGTATACCTGAACGCTACCCATATAGATATATCCCTGTTTATAGTTCCAGGTATACTCAGAGCTTCCTGCTTCGTTCGAATACTGCCTAACCAAGCTTTACTGCCAGATATGTTGTAAATGCCTGGAACATCGCTAAAGGGGACACGTGCACATCATTAAAATAGATTTTAGACGCACCCTTCAAGTAGAGTCGTATTTGACGAACAACCTCTTACTTGTATCGTAGAATCGGAAGGAAGGGTCTCTTCAATTTTGATATTAACGGATCCAGACGGGATATTCACTAACTTTTCTGGTTCTAAACCTCGCCGTTTTGTTACTGATACTTAAAAATGGAGTACTTACTATTTCGAGTTTCCTTGTTAAGCACGAAGCGGGTCTGTCCCGATATTACCTTGCAAGAGGTTCCGTCTCCTTTGCAAACCCCGCACCAGTCCTCCACTGCGTTTGATTCCAGATTTAAATCGCATGGAATTTCCTGTCGCATACAACATTACTAAATTGCACCGTTTCCTTCAATACCCACCCTGCAAATGCCGTCAATGCATATATCTCGCAAACCCCGTACGCATTTTGTGCCATCCTCCACTCTTGGACGCAGTGAGGCGATATCGCCTTGGTCATTTACACAAAACAAAACACACGGGTTTTCTAAAAGCGCACGGAAAATATTTGCAGTTTGGAAAGATATCAAGAGTTACCGTTCCCCATATGGATCGCTTTCCACTGGTGAACTTGGTTGTCCTCGGGATACACCCACTCGTTAAACTCGGAGCACTGCACATTTCTGAATGATGGCGCCCCAATTTCGCATGGCTAAAGATAATTGCACGCAAATGATGGTGGAGATACTTGGGTTCGTACCTGCGTGTTACATATTTTGTGCCTTTTGTGTTCACCGCTGCAGTATTTACCGCCATGAGAAGGCGCTGGTTTGTCACAGTGACGTTCTTGGGTGGCAACTCCGGCGCCGCAAGTTCTTGAGCAGGTACCCCAATGTGACCACGACGACCAGCCACCGTCGGTTGCTCCAGGTCTTTCACCCATTTCTAGACATTTTCCTCTGAAACACCACTACAATTTTCGAATGAGTGCAAGATTAAAACATGCATAGGTACGGTACTGATGATTGTGGTATTTAAAGAAATAAGTTTGTACGGTCGGGTTTGGCAAAAAAAGGGGATTATGTTAATGGTTTCTCACAAGCCTCACTTTGAGTCACTTCGCAATTCCATCTACAACATGATTTAACACAGTAAGCTTAAACACAAATGATTGAGGATAGGTACTTAAATAATCCATGTTAATGAAGTTATCCAATATTGCACCATAAAGAATCTATTTTTTAGATGCGTACGTAAAAAATATGCAATCCGAGACTGGATAGCAATGTATTTTTGTATAGAGCGTAGGTAATTGAAAATGATACAATGTGCAAGTGATGGCAAAACGACAGTGCAAGAAAACTTCACCCCAATGGTGGCAAAAAATTGTCGTACGGATGTCAACAATGTAATCTTATCATATGTGGTTTTTTACATGGCGGAAACATGAATGGTTCAAAAACCAATGATCCAAATTATCGGAGGAAATGGACAAGCGTGTGTTCTTAGGTGTCCCGGTAATAATTTTCTACCGCCACTTATTATTATCCACAAAAGTCACATATATTGTGTAAACAATTTGGTTTTGACGTTATTCCGGCATACAAAAAATAACTACGGGACACTCTGTAAATGAGAACATTTCAATGTGTTAAGTAACACTGAAGGGTTAATTGCGAATAAACACAAAATGGTTTACTTTATTTGAATTTCTACCTCCTTGTTTGTTTTTCCTTTTAGAAATGCGTATTTGTTTGTTTAAACTTTATTGCTTTGTAATTATTAAATTTAGTAGTAGTGGGGTGTGTCTGTTAAATGAGAAAACCAGCAGCAGTTGGTTCCGAAAAGTTGGGGCGAGCAAATCGAGATTTTAGTGAGTCATACTTGAACCTGTCGTACAAAACGTAGGAAAGTCAAAATGGAGTGACCTTTGAAGCAGCGTTATTCGATCAAGTTCTGTGTGAAACTGAACAAAACCGCTACGGGGACCTGCATTTTTCTGTAACAAAGCGAAGAGTGGTACACCAACCAGTCTCTAAGGCCGAAGAAAGCTCGCATGAGCAAGTCGTCTCTGAAATCCATACACACGGTTCTTTTCGACGCCAAAGAATTAGTACAAAGAGAGTTTGTACCTGCTCGCCAAACTTTAAATAGAAAATTTTACGAAAAAGTGTTTCGCCGCTTGAAAAATCACGTCTGCCAAGTTCGACCAGACATCGACAACAATTGGGATTCTCCATCATGAAAATGCACTCAGTAACAACAATACACTCCTACCGCAGCCTCCGTACAGCCCGGACCAGGTCCCCATCATATAACTTTTTGTCTTCTTCCTCATGAAGAGAGACCTGAAAGGTAAGCATTTTGACTAGATTCAAGCGGTTCAAGATGTTTTGGCTGAACAGTGTTGGCATTGCAGTTTCAGGGGGCCTATAAAAATTGAAAAAAAACTCTGGCAGTGTTGTATTAATGCCGAAGGCACTTTGAAGTACAATATTATCCAAATTCGTGTGTCCATTTTGTTGGTGTTCAGCTGCTTTTATTATGTTCAAGTTCAAGTTCTTCTCAACGGTGAATTTCGCTTTTATGGCTGCTTTTTCTTCTGAACTTCAATGAGACAATCTTTTGTTATGCATTCTCCACATAGCACTGCTCTCTGAAGTTGAGCTTCTCAGTGGAAGCCCCTGTCGATCTTTCCTAATATGTGGCTCCGCGTTTAACAGCTGCTTTGATCAACTTAGGATTTTTATAACGCTTCTGGCATGCTGTATTGTTGAGTTTTTTACTATACGCATGTTCTATTTTTCTTTTCACTTCCGCATACCTTCTCCCCTCTTTCAGATCATCTCCATCGTTACTTGCCTTTCTCCTCCTTTCCTTGTATCCTCCATGGTTCCTTCGATCACGTCCTTCAACTATTCCCTCTTAGCACATGACTAAGTCACATTCTTTTGCTTCTCAAAATTGTTTTATACAAAGATTTTGATTCTCCTATTGTTTCTAGCACCTCTTCGTTCCTAATCTGTCAAACCACTTTATTCCAAGCATTCTTTTCCATATATATCTACATTTCTATACCTTCAATTCCTTTTTTTTGCCTTTTTTTCAAAATTGTCCACGTTTCACATCCGTAGAGCATAACACTCCATGCTATTCTTTTCCTTAGATTCATGTCCAACTCCAACAAATACGATAACTACGAATATTGAAAATATGCTCCTTCATGGTGAAAATGAGAAAAAACCCAAAATAGTGCAAAATATTGCAGCTTTTGGGATATTCAGAAGTGACCCGGGGATCTGCTGAGGTCGAAACTTGGATTTTACATTTCAGTCACATTCTATAGGTACACGACAAAAATCGAAACTACCACCACTTGATCCAACTTAGACCTTTTCATGACAAGGTTACTGGGATAACTTTCTAAAAAATGCAAAAAAATCAATTCAATTTAAGAGCTACAGTAACAATTTCCAGAACCCGCAATTACGGTTATGGTTACAAGTAATAAAGCCGCCGCCCCAGCGATTGGCTTCTTGGGCAATGAAACTCCCATTGCACATTCGTTACAATTCGTACGATAAATAATTTCCTCAATTTACATAGGTTAACTTCTACAATTTATACACCTACCAGCCGACATTGTGAACGACATTGAAATATGCAATTTAGACGTTAACATGCCATCAAAGGCTAGCAGATGCACTTACTTATACGTACAAAAGTAAAAAATTATCAGTACTTCAGGAGTATACAATCCTTTATGAAAAAGTTACGTGCTTTCTAGCACCTGCAGACAGAAACAGTTGGATGTGCAAGTAAATTGCATTTATCAGTCTCCTTTTGGTGCGCTAGTAAAACAGTATGGCACAGTTCGGCATTATACACTATCACGACTGAGTATTCTAAATACGATTTGGTTGTACTAGAAAAATATGAAATGTTTAATAATAATTGTGTTTTACCTTCTTTTCTCCACAGTTGGTACCCGACGCGGCCGCTGTATGAGTTTCTATGCATCCTTTTTCTTCAACGTAACATATTAGGTTGTCACATTCCTGGAAAGTTTTGTTTTTTATGAAACGTCATAAAGTGGGAAATTCAGCAATGAGAGATTTCAAAATTAATGCAAATTTATTACCAACGTTCATTGTGGAACGGAGTATATCCACGAAGCACTTTATAAGCGTACTCATTTCAGTATTATACTCGTCGGAGTGTCAGACATAAAAGATTTAACCAAATAAAATTTAAAGTAGCTCTGTTGTACGTAATCAGAAAACGTAAACTATCTTCAACGCTGTAGAGCCGTACTCGAATAAGTACGCGTATTAGCTGTCTGGGCGAGATTAAATCTGCTTAATAGATAGGACGCATACTTAAGAATCCACAAAATGCGAGAGAATACAACCATTTAACAGGGGTATATTTACAACACAGCTTCGTTTTGAAGTTTCAATTTTGAGCTGGCGCACACTCGTTTCTCGGATAATTTAAGTGGCATTTGGTTTAATGGGTCCCGTTAAAACTGAAATGGAAGCTTGCTATTTTATATGAAGTAGCATCCTGTGAATTCTCTAATGCAGGCGGATATATTACACCGCAATGTTGCACAAAATTTGTTTTTCTCTATTTCTAACTTAAACTGTACTAAAAAAAATTGGTCTCGCGTATTTACCGCGACAGATTTGCATTGAAACTACCCCGTTTCCGCGCTACTTACTATTCCGACGTCACAAAGTGTGGCGGATGGGACCAGAAGCTCCTTGCACTGAAAATCTCCACCGTACATTACGCCGGGTAAAATATCTTGCATTTCGAAGCTGTGGTCGGTGGGTGGGTCGAGGAGACATTTTCCATAACCTTGCCTAAACTACAAACATTTACTGGAATAACTGCTCGGTTGAAATAATTTCATACATACTCGATGAACATGGACAGAAACTTTCTACTGCAAGTCGACCATTCGGATGACCTAATATTAACCGATGGATTCATGACGGTGGAAAGCCCATTCGGAAGAGATGCGTTACAACCGATCTCTTTCCCATCATGCGGAATTGCTAGTCTAGAAATTGCGGTTGTTGTAACAGCTGTTAATAATGAGTTAGCAGCGATGCATGAATATTATTCAAAATTCTCAATGTGACACACGCGGTAGGCAATTTAATGCTGTATGCAAACTACAGTAAAACCTGTCGCTGTACTAACCGCTAGTGGTACTCTGGGATAAAGCAACTTTTATTATCAATTTTACGTTTAGCGATGCACGAAATTAAAGCAATACGAAAATGATGCAATAGGAAAATATACGAACGTGTGCCCGATTTCGTGTGCGATGACGAAGCCTAAGCGTAAGCCACTGTCTTCGCAAAGAACTGCCTGGTGTTTTGGATCACATACGCCCCCTACCACAGAGGCTCCCAAAATACCGCAATTATTTTCGTCGCCACAGATATCGATTCTGAAACATAAATCAGGATTACTTCTTTCCGAGACTTAGGTTCATAAATCTTTACAATTAGTGAAAGCCCCAAGAGTTGCGTTACTCTTGTTAATAACATTCTTGTATATAAAACTTAGTACCAACAATCTCCCCGATTCCTTTATGTATCTTAAGGATTTGCACTTATTTACATATTGTGCATTGATTACTAGCGAAGTTCTGGACTGATCAATTGATCTTGTCTACCATCAGTAGCTTCATGGTCTTTAATAAAAGTACCTAATTGTTTCGTCCCATTGTAATTTTAATTGTTCCTTAGCATTTCGTTTGTCCTATTTTCCACTTTATACTTCGTTACCCTCCGTTTTCCCTTTCCAACTTACTTAAAAGCAAGCCTGCGCGGAAAGGAGAGAATCGGGAAGGGTGGATTGTAGGGACAACGCGCCAGAAAAACCACAGAGTTCGTTCGAAATTAAGAAAAGGCACAAGCCACCAACTGGTGTTCGTTCGCATATATATTCGTCGTAATTATTTGAGTTGCAACCCGTCGTTTCGTCGCCTGTCCATCCACCGTAGTGGACAATTGAACCACCAGCGCTCGTCTTTGTCGATACACAAGTAAGTTCCCTTTTATTACTTCGTCCTGTCAACCTCAATTTTGCAGTGAGCCGTTCTTACCGGTCCGCCAAGAAATACAATATTATAATTCATACTACACATTAATTTTGTCATATAAAGTAATAAATAGTTTGTACGTACATTTCTTTTCAATTTCCTTTTTAGACAAGGCACGAGAAAGATTTCCCTTCATACATACAGTCCACTTAATCGTTTGTTATTAACCCTTTGTACCAGCGCGGAACACTAATTGTATTCAGTTTATTGCGCTAAAGAAATAAAAGTGTACATTTTAATCAAAGCTATACGTAACTTATAAAAGTTATACATACATACATAATAATAATAATAAATAATAATAAATAATAAATAAAATAATAAAAATAATAATATAAGTTATTATACATACAGGGGAAGGATCTATATACCTATATATTTCTATTTGACTTAAGGCATTTAAGGCATATAGAAATCAAGTTTCCGTGTATCTCACCCTATTCGTCATCCGTCGTATCTTTCTGCAATGCCCCACGTTAGGCGTGCACAATGAATGCTGTGTGGACAAAATACCTGTCACAAAATACGACCCCCAGACAGCTCGCAGTTACCATTATTCTCAATTTTTTTAATTTTAAAATTAAAATCAGGCCATGATTGGGTTCCGGCACAAAGAATAATCCTGACGTTGCAGTAAACACTTTTATTTGTTACTCAGTTGTAAACGTTGATTAACAAGACAAAACGCAAACGGGTAAACGTCATGTTTAAACGCTACTGACTTGTAAAACTGACAGCAGACCTGTAAAACTGACAGCAGACGTGTAAAAATTTTACAAGTTAGTAATCTAGTAATTTCATTGGCCAGAATTAATGCGAAGTCTCTGTTACATGGATCACATGATATTTTAGACATTTCTTCAAGATCAATTTAAAAACTAATTATTTACGTTTACAAATGAGTAACAAATAAAATATTGTACATTATACGCCAGGTAATAGTTTTTACTGGCTCTAGGAGATGACAGGCTCGCCTGACGGATCGCCAGTCAACTTCTCCTATCGCCAGTAAAAACTCACTTACCTGGCTAATAATGTAAAATACTATAAATTTCAACAGTTTTGAAGGCCGCAATCAGATTCCGTAAAGTCTAACGGAAACGTTACATCAAATTTGGAAACAGATCAGAAATACCATTCGGGTACAACATACTTAAAGGAAAAATCTGACACATAACAAATGAATGGAATTGAACCTGGATCTTAAAATGGAATTCAAAATGTCACATAATTCCATGAAAACCTGAGATTTCAAAAATATATTCTTATTGTAACAAAGCACCCGTTTTCCGCCCTGAAGCTCAGACCCGAAGTTATGACCACACGGTATATTTGTGGAATTTGCTGAACACCCAGTATCTAGAAGCGTTTTAATGACGCTTAATGACGTAGGAGACGAGGAGTGAGCTTTGTGTGTTTTCTCTTTGCTTAATTGGTTGTCTTACCGCCGACATCGCCGATGCCGATAAGTTTCGTAAGTGAATTTATTCGTTTTGCAGTGGAGTTTTCTAATGGATGGTTTTGTATTTATAAGTACCGAAATTTTTAGCTTTTCCGTAAATTAACTTGTGCAACCGTACCGTATTTAAATCATCAGCTTTTGCTTTTGGTGTTTTAACCGTATTTGAATGTTTTGCCTTTTGCACTTTCGCCAGGTACCTTTCTTTGCATCCGTACCGTTTCATTCTTGCTTTTGACTTAAGTTACCGTACCGTATTCATTGGAATTGGCTTTTAGCGAATTTTTTTTCTATCGTTCCGTTAATTGCAAGGCAAAAGTTTTTTGTTACATTACATTGTTAAATTAGTCGCTGCTCTTTCCATTTATATTCCATTTATATGGGGGGAATAATGCTTGCTTTTTCGTCGATTCCGCCGATTTGTGTTTTGTTGTTTTCAATACCACTAGTTTTAGTTTTTCTGAGCTGATCGCCGCCTATTACTGAACCCGTGCGATTTCTGGAGCTGCCGTTTCTCCGGTTGAGTTTACATCCGAGGCTTCTGAAACCGTCCCGCAAGACCACTGTTACCGCCGACCTCGACCAGGCACGAGGCCGTTCCTTTGGTGGCGGTAGACCCGTCTAAGGCGACATAAAGCCTTTTTGTACACACCCCGTTCACAGAACGGTCGTAACAAAAGAAAACCACCATTCAAGGACCTTAAGAAACAAAAATGAGTACTCACAGTAAGTTCAAACAATAATTTAACCGCATTTGAGCATTGCTGTAATGTACAATGTATTTCCGTCGCCTCTTAAGAATTTACCAACTCGACAGTATAAAAACAATTGTTTGGTTTTATTTCACTTTTTAATTTGATGTTTTGTTGCTGTTGATTGTTCTTGTTCGTATTGTATGTTATCTTTCATATGTTTATTCATCATTTCACTATACTAAGTAGGTAGTTGCTCTAATATAATTTTGTTTTCTTTCGTTCTTTTGCTCTGTACAAATATTGTTTTGTTTTGTCGTGGTGTAGATGGTAGAGCAGCGTTTTGCTGAATCTATGCCATGAGGTTCTAAAAAACTTTTTTTTTTAATAAATACGATTATTATTATTATTATTATTATTATTATTATATCTAAATTAAGTTGCTCTGTTCAAGGAAACGCAATTATTGATGAAACACTTTCACAAAAGCTTTTACAAATTCACTTTTATTGACAATTAATTTTTACAAATTAAATCTTCCGACTCATACGACAATATTGTGATTAAATTTGGCTGACCGGGTAACTACCAAAATTTTAAACAACGTAACTTTCATAAACATTTACTGATGGGGAACGGCATTATTTCATTTCTTAAAATTACTTCTAACGACGAAGAAAGACGTACATTAAAAAAAATACGTCCAAATGCGACAAATAGTTCACGAGAAATCAGCTTTTTAATTTGGAGCTTGTTTTCGCGACAACCCAAAATGATTTTGCAAATCTGGTCATACAGAACGATTCTTTAAAGCGTATACTTGTTTTATGCTTCTATTAGATCAAAATGAATTATTTTTATTAATCAGAGTGCCAAGGGACTATTATAGCGTTCTTTCTTGTTACATTTAGGAAGTTATTCAATTTGTTAGTTAACTAAAAAAAATTCTGCAATCCGTCATTTGCAAGAATCATCAGGAAAATTTTTGAAAAAATTTGTTTTAAGGTTCCACTATGTATGAAAAAATTCAGAACGCTCTTGGGGGACATCGAGTTTGAAAGACAAAGCATCGTTTTTTAATTTTGTTTATTTAATTATGCAATAACTATAAAATCTACGGTGATCGGGTTTGTCATATTGTTTTGTTATCAAAAGAAGTGACCAAATACGGATTTTTAAAAAGATCGGATGAATGTTACTTAATAATAACAAATTGTTAATCTTTGAGATTAATTTTTTTTAAATTTTTCCATACAAAACAATAACAGTTGAGAATGAACATCCCGGGCCCATTGCATTTAATGGAAAATGTGATTCTAAACAAATTCATTTCTCTTAATTTTTTCCCTCGGAGCAAACGTGATAATTAAATAGAAATATTTGTAAACACGTTTTTTTATTTAGTTGCTGATGCGGCTATCGATAGCCATCCTTCGTGATAATTAAGGTCAAATGCGACATTTTTCCATTTTGTCTTCGGATTTTCGGATTCAGCGGATTTTTTCGTGAAGAATTATAGGTGTTGAATAGGTTGTATCGATTGTATGGGTGAACAATAAGACCTGGGGTACCTACACTATGGAGAACAGTAGGTGTTGGAGTCCTACGCTATATGGGTGAACAGTAGGCCCAGGAAGAGTCTTCTTCGCTATGAGGAACAGGAGTCGACTCAATTTTTATGCCTATGCACGCCCTTTTATACCTCGTTTATTTGGTGGAGTATATTATATCAGCTGATTAAGTTTTCACATCTCAGGTTGCGGCAATGATTTTTTGCACTCCTTCGTTCTAAATCGCGTTTTCCCAATAAAACACGAAAGTCGGGAACGTCAATTTTACAATTGACTATCTACTTTCACGCAGTAGTGCCTAAAAATTCAACGAAATTATCTATTTAGTGCGAATCATAAACTAATAAGTAGCATGATGGAAGAGTAAAAAAGAAAATATAAATACACTTTACATCATTCCCTGTAGTACGCGGGCAAAGATAAGCTTAAACCAGAAGTTTTTAACAATAAATTGACATTTTAAATTTCTAGATTTCTACTTTATCGGCATAGAGGACTTGATTTTTTTCAAAAGAATCATAATGTCGCAAAAATCTCGCGAAAAGGATTTGAATTTAAATAAATTCGATTTAACTAATCCGTGCAAAAAATAGAATACATGACTTGATGCTACATGAGAATGATTTAAATTTTGATTTCCCTTAGAAAGAAGTAAACGTTTTCTGTCTGTCTGTCCACTTGTTCCTCTTAAAGCGACAAATCGATATTTTCCAATTCTATGTTCGCTAATTGATAGGCAGAATTTGTCGCGTGAACGGGTTCCTAATACAGAGGTAACCTTTTAAAGCTTTAAATTAAACACATAAATCATTTCTGATATTTAATTGAAATTATTTCCTGCCGAGATTTAGGACTAAATTATCCAGCGGAAATGTAAGTACCTATTAAAAATTGTTTAATTTATCACCTCCCCAATGCAATATCAATAACTAGCGTATACAATTTGAAAAACCCTTTGTTACCCTAATCTGATAATACTGAAGCAATGGAGAAGTACTGCACGAGCGGAAGGTAATGGGAGTCTAAATTATGTCAACAAGTTTGTCTACATAATCCTTTGAAATAAGTAAGCTCTCGTTAATTAATTGCCGGTGCAATGGGGGAGTAATTACAAAGCACAACTCTGCATTCAAAGATTTGAGCTTAGTAATAATAATTATCAAGTAAATAGAGCTAAATTTGAAAATTACCTTATTACGTCGCTGCTTTAATTTATGAAAAAGCGCACGGATGGCCGTAAGCTTATTCTTACAATCTACAATGTCTTTTATCTTGCACGCTTCTTAGGGTTGCGACCTACTTAACGTTAACATTATTCGTCTACATTTCGTCGTGCAATTCAGTGGCTGTCGTAAAAAGCCTTGTATATCTTATACTTTTAATCAACGCTCGCTATCCGCATTCCCACGTAATCAACGTATCTCATCGCGTTTTCATACAACTTTTTTGCATTCCCTTATTTATTTGGTGCAAGCTAGCATTTTATCGTAATGGATAGTCGGAACGTACCTTGTAAGAAGAACAGCCAGGTCGTGATGGTTGGGGTGGGTGTCGTCCCCTGGATTTATTTTTTGCTGCCAGTCTTGGAAGAATTCTAATGTCTTTCTCGCGTTTTTATTTATAGCGAGATTCAGCTACCCGTAAAACGAGGACAATTAAATAACTTTTATGGTTTTAAGTGAACTGCGTACCTTATTTTCCTCTTCTTCCAAGCGAATTAATCTAACGATTGCTAAATTTATGTTTGTTCCCAGTGAGGCGTCGTGATATAAAGCGTGAGCCTAAAATTATAAATAATATAATGCGTTTGTATATGACCTTGTAAGTGATACCATGTTGAATACTGTCAGTACATAGTTTTCGACATCAATCTCCTTGTGACGTTCTAACATGGTTTTGTCGATAACCACCATTGCTTCGATGTGATATTCGGATGTGTTACAAGGTTTGCCACCGTCTTCCCTTTTGCGATTTTCGTTTACGGCTCTCCGGGCCAGAATCTTCGCTAAATTCCCTTTCATTTCGCAATTCACATCATCTAACGGTGGATCGGTTTCATGGGCGTACAAAATGTGCTCGTGTTCATTTCCACTCAAGGCATCGTGACCTTCGACAGGTTCTATTATGAAATGTCCATCCTTTGTTCGAATATACCCTGACTATAAAAGCACTTTTGGTTAATTCAACGTCTGAGACAAAACAAACTTAAAAGTAATGAACATGTTTCGGCAGCAACACGGTATCACCAGCAAGCTGGTTGGTGTAGTGTGGTGCAGTAGCTTTCTATCACTTATTCGCGTAGGTATGAGACTTTAGATTGAAGCATGTAGAGTGTCTCACAAATAAGCATTTTAAACATGAATTTTTCTATAGCCATTAGATTGTGACAAGTTTACATTGAAATGCCTACATATATCAATAGAATATTGATGAACTAGGTATAACCCTTCAATTTCAAAAACGATCTTAAGTTCTTTATATTATTATTTGCTACTGCTCATACAAAATGAAATTTTCTATGGAAAAAAGGGGTATATTATTTAAAGCATAGATCTTATTTATTCAAAACCTCAAAATAGTTGATCTGACCCTCTTACATTATAAAGACCAGTTGATCGTGTTTCAAGAAATCCAAATGATTCAGTAACGGATGTAGTTAGGCGTATGGTTACTTCTATCAAATGTAATAATTTAGAGTTGATTTTCAAAAAAAATATTTTAGATGAAATAGTTTCCTTGTATAACCACAAAAAGGATTTCGCATACATTTCCAGTGTATTGATGAGTAAATGTTGCTCTACAAACCGTGCATACCTATCGTCTACGTATCATAGGGGTAGGTACTAACCAATCCGTAACATGTGGATAATGCAACAGTCGATCCTTTTTGTCCTTTGATGTTTCCTTTATAATGGCACTGGGTATTACCAAGTTTACGTATTTTTCGATCTGATATTTTTCGGCCATCGTGAATTTCAACTATCATTCCAGGCGCGATTACATCATTGTTTGGGGATAACACCAAATGGTGTTTCTCTCCAGAAATTGGTACCATGTAGTGAATGGTATCCTCAGGACCCATGGCTTTCTCTTGTCGCTTTTCGTAATAACTTCGTTTAAAATGGTGTGGGATTGTGTGTGTTATAAACTCCCCTGTTTCGGTAATCTTGTGAGGTACCACAATCTCGTAATGGGCCGGTGTTTCACCAAAGGTGCCTAGAAAATCAAGTGTTAGTCTCCATCAACATTCCATAAACCTCGAATAATCTAAACTAAACCTGATAAAGCTCTACACAGTCATATCATAACCATGCCACAAACACAAATTCTTACCTTTGTATTTGTTCCTAGTATCACTACTGGCGCATTCGGCAGTCCAACGCAGAAAGTATAAACATATAAAAATTCGAAGAGAATACTCTGTCATTATCTGCTATTAAGCGATGACCAATTTCGGTTACCGAGCATGACATGTGACATTTCAGAATTTTTTGACTTAAAATTTAGACGCTTGGGCTCTTGACAATCCTAAATCAATTTACTACCCTGAACCGAAAAAATGGAACTGTTATTTATAATCCGCATACCTAGAACGATAAAATATGCCCTTTTAAATAGGAGCTACCCTAAAATTGCGTTTCCGCTATCGGTAGTAAATCCATATAAACATACCCAATTGTTCGGAAGCTACACAAAACGAGATATGGTAATTTCCAAGTTGTAGAGCGTGCACGACTCGCAATTTGAGGTGTGAGCAAATTATTTGACTACGCATTCCTTTCAGTTGGTAAAGAATTAACGATGTGTTATAATCTAACAGCTTTTAAATATGAAGTTTAGTTTGATGCGTAATGAACGGTTAAGTTGTAAATTCTATGCTAAATTAACTTTATTGTATCTTCATTCGTGACTTTTTAATTGTAATTGATAACTTCCGCGTTTCTGGCCGACGAACTATTGATTGGTAAAACCGACTTGCTGCAATACCTTATACGTACACAATTAACGTATCTATCTAAATACCGTTTTCGTTGAAACGCGTGTTTGTTCCACAAATGATTACGGTTTGTAATGAAAATGATTGAGGGAACCCCCCTTCCCCTCTCGCAGAAATGTATAATTTAAGAATTAAAAACAATTGCCCGCCCGTCCGTTTGTCCGTGGACAGAAGTGGGTCCTTCTGTCGTTTTGATCTACTTCTTCTGAACTACAGAGTTCTGGAATTTTTTGCAGTATATCTATACCTTGAAGATGTGCCAGACGGCCATCAAATTTCGCTGTCTTAAAGCCCCCCCCCCCCCCCCCCCATAACTTCACCAGACACAGACACAGACACTAATCGTTACTTGATTTTAATCCGTGCGATTAGTTAACCAGGCTAGACCTCAGTTCTCACAAGAAACACCGACCATAATAATAATAATAATCTTTATTGTCCAAACAGGTGTAATAACAAAACCCTAGAATAGGACAAAATTATAAGAGAGTAAAAATTAATGAAGTAACTAACTCGTAAAAAAAAATAATAACTAAGTAATATAATTAAGAATGATAGGTAAACTTTCCTGGGCGACTTTTCTTCGAAATACATCCATTGATAATGCCATAACTTTAAGAGCGAATAATCTCTCGAAAGCGAGTGTCGTAGGATCTTGAATGCCAGGTGGTCTTTAAATGTTGTGTGTAAAGAGCCTCCTCCCTTTATAACCCAACTATTTGCTTGCCGCGCTCTCTCCAGTTATAATCCGGGTGTCCGGCTGTATACCCGCGCTATTAATTAAGATTACCTGGGTTTTAAATTTGGGTATGCTTTGCGAATGTACACCGTGAACAATCACTCCTGTAAAATATCCTGGGTAATTGGGGTATAACGTAAAAACTTACCTAATTTTACTGGTCACGTCCAAAGTTAGTTATTAAAGAAATTGTCTCTGAAACTACCTGCCGGATTTGATACTGGATGCTAGCAATGTTAAATTACAGAGATAAATAAAACTACAAGGCAGGTCAAGGACCCGTTCTGTCAACGTTTCAAGTTGTGTCGCATTCAGTCATTGTTTCTGTACAATTGTACATATTTAGTTAAATTGTGTATATATGTTATAATCATTATATTACTTATATTCTACGAAGCTTTAGTTAATTAATTAGTGGTGGACCTGGATCTCCGATATCGAGCTACCCAGAACAGTCCTCTGTGTTCCTGAAAATAGGCAACCCAACATACACAGGTTGTCTTAACGAACAGGAGGTTGCGTAAAAGGGAGGTTTTAGAGGTTCTTATGTTACGAAGAGGCTAAAGGTAGCTTGTAACCGCTAGGACCGTTACAGTGGGTTGGTTTGGTAGAGCAGGTGAAACCCCGCTCACTTTATATAAATTAAAGGCCTAAAGCCCCATTCACATAGGTGGTAGTGCAGTGCCGTTGCCTTGTTGTGCGGTGCGAGTCGGTGCTGTCATGGTGACATTTGCTTTCACAATCACCGCAAAATTGGCCCGCCTACACAAGTATGACCAATCAACGACAACAGCAACAAATATGTTGCACTTCTATTGGTGCTTGCTTACGGTAGTGCAGAAAGTTTGAAGTTTACATACTTTCGGCACGCGGCTGCAATTCGTCTGCACTGCACATGTCATTGTGAATTGTCATATAGATATGCGTATTTCAAACTTTTATACAAAGGCACCGCACCGCAACAGCACTGCACTACCACCTATGTGAATGGGGCTTTAAAATAAAATAAAATAATATAAAAAAATCACTGGTTCGTTTAAGCAGTAATGCTTTTGGAGATGAAGTAGCGGTCACGAACACATCGTGAACGAATAGGAAACAGGTACAGCTCAATTCGAAGTAAGTGGAGTATGACCCATTTAATTCATATTAAAAAACGCACCTTCCATACGAACATGTTTTAATACCTACCTCATAATCAATAATTGCAAACTAAAAATCAAGACATGTTTGGTTTCAATATCACGTATGTAAGCCGTAATAAACGCGGTTCTAAGGGAAAACTAATCCACCTTGTGTAATTAAATGCACCAAATAAGTAAATCTCAATATTATTAACTTTTATATAATGAATGTACAAGTGTATAATTTCTCGGTAGGATTTCATTAACTAACATTGAGTTAAATATTCATGCCGTATGGAACGATTTTCAAGTTTCATTGGTTTATGAACTACAGTTACCTTCATTAGTAGAAAATGCCCGGCACTGACCTTTTGCGGTTCAATTAGCACGAGTAAATAGACGACAATTTCTGCTTCTAAGCTCACGGCTTCCACAAGTTGTAATCAACGGTTACGCAAATAAATCGGTAATCAGTGCTATCTGATGATACGAAAAGCAATTACAAAATATTCCCAGCGGTCGCACTTAATATGTAACGTGACGGAACACTGGTAATGTGCATTATTTTTATTTTATTACCCGTAGCACTTTTTTTTAGCGGCGACCCGTTTGAAAGTATTTCGGGGATGAGTAAGATACGAAATTAAAAATTTACTACGTCATACTCCCACTTCAAATATATGCCAATATAAAAAGCATAAAATTAATATTAAAAGTTTAAGAAGGATGAGATGAAGTGTACAATAGCGTAAAATGGAATAGAAGTAAACCGCAGCTACAATTAAGCAGTTTTTCGAGAAATTCGAGCGGCCTGAATCTTACTGATAAGAAGTAATTGAAACCCTTAGAGCACCGTCACACTCTTAACTTATTGCCAATTTTACATATTTTATAATTTATGTTTTAAAATGAATATGAATATTCAGCTGTAAAGTTTTGGTTTACTTAAAACTTTAGTGTAAAGTTGCTCTCAGTGTATAATTCTGAGTGCCAGAAATTGGGACTAAGTTTTCTCTCAATCTTACTATTGGCATAATTACTTCACAATTCATATCTATGTAATCCGATTTGCACAATGCATGCAAAGTGCGCTGGTTTACTTAGTTCATCTCAGAAATGATACAATTGCCTCTGAATCTTAAAAGATGTTCATTCGTTTATCACAAAATTAATTTCAAATAATTATACTAACCGGGGTTGAAGGCGTCCACAAAAGTCTAGTTAATAATTTTCGACATTTTTCGCAAGCCAACAACGACTGTCTTTCTTTGTTTTTGTGTTGGTTTAACTCTTAGACCATATAGTACAGTTTAACTACACGCGTCGTTTGTAGTGCGTTCTTTTTACTTGATATTATGCCCAAACATTAAAAGAAACACAGCCCTTCTCCAGATGCGTTACACGTCTTTGGAAGTTTGCTTAAGAAAATAGATCGACGACTAGAAAACGTTGAAAAAAAAACAAAGCCGCCGGTGGAAATCACCGTCTCCGTGTCCTTCTGATAGCGAATGTAGCCGGTCACCATTTTCGCCGGAAGGATTATCAAGCTTAGCTTCTCCTGGCCCTTCTGGTGTTAATGAGGAAGTAGCAGATACAGAATTGTTGGACTGCTCAGCCGGGATAGAAAATTTTACACACAATGGTAGTAAGTTGGAATGCGTTTTCTATTTACAACTGTCAGTGAGAACAGTTAGTTCGCCGAGTGAGGTGAACCTGTTTTATTTTGCCTTTATTAATTTTTTAACATAGGTACCTACCTAGTGTGATAGAGTTCTTGTGCCTAGGGTGCCACTAATTGGGTCCTTACCCTAGAAGACCGACTGTAAATTCAGTTATGTCTTTGTTATATTGGGTTTTATAATTTAATACTGTCTTGACCATTCCAAGCTTTAAAGTTTTTGGTTGTGTAAGGCCGGGGGTTTTTATTTGTTGCTTATATTTATCTGGCGTTGCAGATGAAACAATTCAGGAGCTTCGTGAAGACGAGTCTGATGACGTGCTTCCGCCAGCTATATTAACTCTGTTAGGTGAAGATGACATGGAAAAAGGATTTTTCGATTCACTCCATCCGGACTTGGCTTCTCGCTGGACAAAATTGTTAAAATTAGGGTTGTCGGAAGACATAAAAACAAATCTAATCAAAAAGTATCTTCCACCGAAAAACTGCCCGGATTTGTTACCTCCAAAAATTAACCCGGAGGTAAAAGTTGCGGTGCAAGACGGTAAATTCCGGAGACATACGATTGAGTCAACTTCAATCCCAGTTAAGTGCTGCGATTTCTGATGGTGTTGGTTGTGTTGTCACAAATTTAATTAAGGAAGGAAGCGGAGAACACAATCATATCGTACATAGATGTAGGACGTTTGCTGAGTGACATCTACCACACCGAGTCACGTAGGGACCTGGACGCACACAATTTAAATAAGGATTTACGGGATACCTTAAAAAACACTTAAAAACACATAAAGGCCGCAAAAAGATTTGGAAAAATCTGCAAATCAATTAAAGGTACCTAAGAAGCGTACATTCTCTGGACCGTCTTTACCTTCGAGACAAAGAAACGCAAAACGTCCGTTGTTGCAGAAGAAGGGAGTGCAACAATTGAGACAAAGTTACCGAACTCCCTACACCCAAACCAGAGCACCAGCTTACACTCACCTGAAGTGGCAGGAACGTTACAAACATTTCCAATCCAAACAGGACATAGGGATCGTTAGAGGTTAGTAGTCCCTGTGGAAGACTCAGACAGTTTGCGTTTAGATATGGAGTGCGTTATTTATTGACAATAGGATAGTGTCCTATATTAAGGGATTTTACATTCCCTTTCATACTAACCCATCATTTTTGATTGAGGGTTACACTACTGTTGCTCGATTAATTAGGCCAAATATCTTTATGTGCACTGTAGATCTAAAAGATGCTTATTATCTAATACCCATTTACCCCTGACATAGAAAATATTTACGTTTTTGCTTCAATGGCAAGTTATACGAATGCAATTGTCTACCTTTCGGGCTGAGCTGTGCACCGTGGGCATTCACAAAAATTTTAAAACCCGTTGTAAGTCTGCTTAGAGAGAAAGGTTTACTTTCCGTTGTTTATCTAGATGATTTTCTCCTGTTAGGGAGAACACGATCAGAGTGTATTAGCAACATAACGGAAACAGTAAAACTACTTGAATATTTAGGTTTTATAATGAATTACAAGAAAAGTAACCTTATACCAAACCAGACTAGCAAATATTTAGGTTTTGTTTATAATTCCAGAACAATGTCTTTATCCCTACCATCTTATAAACGCTTTAAATTGATTAAGCTTGCCAATCAATTCATTACTGTACAAGAATGTAAGATTCGAGAATTCTCAAAATTTAGTGGATCTCTGGTGTCGGCAGCCCCAGCTACAAAATATGGATTCCTATATACAAAATTGTTTGAACAACAAAAATATCGCGCTCTACGGCATTCCGGGGGGAAACTATGAGGCTAAGATGACTCTAGATTCCTTCTTACATTCATATACCTCTTGGTGGATCAGTAAATTGGCGGTTTCATGCAGTCCTATTCGTTCTGACACCTTCGATATAGAATTGTTTACTGATGCATCGAAGACCGGTTGGGGAGCATACGGTAATGGTATCACCTCTTTTGGTTTTTGGTTCAATCCAAAGAAAGAAAATCACATTAATGAACTCGAGCTCTTAGCAGTCTTATTTGGGTTAAAATGTTTGGTTGTCATAATTGCAATATTTTATGTCGGGTGGATAACACGACTGCCATTGGTACAATTACTCGTATGAAGTGTGAGGATTCAAAACCTTAACAAAATTGCTCGACTCATTTGAGGTTGGTGTGAAGAACGAAACATTTACATTTTTGCATCTTACATATCGTCAAGCGAGAATTTTTTTGCGTATAAAACTTCTCGACAGGAACACCAGGAGACAGAATGGTCTCTAAAAAATTCTGCTTTTCAAAAAGTGTTGGAAAGATTTGGTGTCCCAGATATAGATTTATTTGTTAGTGGGTTGAATAGAAAATGCAAGACATTCGTGTCTTGGAAAAGAGATCCAGAAACTTTCAGGGTAGATGCCTTTATTCTAAATTAGAGCGTTTTTTCCTTTTATGCATTCCCTTCCTTTACTTTAATGCTGAGGACTCTTCAAAAATTGTTAAAAATCATGCAGAAGGGGTGGTTGTAGCCCCTTACTGGGTATCTCAGCCGTGGTACCCTGTGTTTTTATCGTTACTAACGGAAGAACCGTTAATACTTGAACCTTCTGACCTGATTTTCTTTTACCGGATACCACATCCGATGGCAAAACACCTTTCCCTGGTGGTAGGCAAGTTATCCGGGAAGCTCTACAACTGAAAAACATACCGGAAAACACAATAGAATGCTTGGCTTCCATTACAGCTTCGACGCTAAAGCAATATAACAGTGGATTAAGACTATGGTGGAAATTTTGTAATACACGAAAAGTTAATCCGTTTTGGGCCACTATTTCAGCCTTGCTAGATTTTTTGACTTTCCAATTTAACATAGGTGTTTCGTTTGGATCCTGGAATTCGTATAGAAATGCAATTGCACAAATAGCAGGACCAGAAATTGCGTCTGATTTTCGTGTAAAGAGATTTTTTATAGGTGTTTTTAGTCTGATACCACCGAGGGCTAGATATGAGAATGTGTGGGACCAGGACATAGCCTTGGGTTATACAAGGGCTCTCAATAATCAAACTCTTTCTCTGCCATGTGTAACGCAAAAAACTGGTACTGCTATTGCTCTTGCTACAGGTCAAAGGATTCAAACACAAAGGGTTTGTGCCAATAAATGCGATACTGTTATTTCAATTGAACTTAGAAACTGCCCTACTAGTATTAAGTCGTCACCTGACGATTTGTCACATTGTATATATCGTACCTTTCTATCCAAAAGAAGGAAGGTTTTATACTAAAGCACCGAAAATTGCTACCGTAAACTAGTTTTTTTTCTTTAGAAATGGCTTATTGGAGTACTTTGTTTCACCTTACTAATGCAACTGCTACTCCCGTTCGTTTTCAAGTTGCCAAGATGCAGTCCGCAGGGGTTAAATATAGTTTGAATTGTAGTCTGTTATTTGTTTTACATACTACACTGTTACTCCATCTCGATAATTAAGTCGGTTCAAGTCAAGTAAAATAATGTCATAAGTAGTCACCGATCTCAACCCTTGTGAGGTTTCGTCGGAAATAAATTGGAGAAGTTAAAAAAAAGCTCCTCTTCTTGTCGACATTACTACTACGTGAAGGTACAATTATGTCGACATGATGTGGCGGTGCTTTCTTTTTACGGATAAACACAACCACCTCAGGTACACGTACCCGCTTCTCCCTTCTCTCCTCTCTCACCTCATCAACCCTTTTGGATAGCTTATCTCAACAAAATTCGCTAATTCTTAATAAAATCACAAAATCTTTACCTCGCTTCCGACTAGCTCAAATACTTACACACAAAATTTCTACTGTCTTACTTCCATCGAAAAATCAGGTATCTAATTCACTTTTTACTGGTGTTAATTACTCTACTTCTCATCTAACTTCTCGTTGAAAAATCATCAACTCAATGGCCATAATTTCATTCATTTATTTTAATGCAAAATCCAATGCATTCCAGAAAATTGCGATCTTTACAATCAATATTATAAAAATTGGGAACTATGACTAAAACCTTATTAAGTTATCAAAAAATTTGAATATTATTAGTTCTGTTGGCCAACTCACAATATGTTCTCTCCCTTGAAGAGGTGACTATTATTTTTTAGACTACATTTTCCTTGACACGAATTCCACTATTTCAAATATAATTAATTACCTTCTTTAAGGAAATTGATTCAATAAACAATCGATTAAAACATATCATAAAACATATAAATACACACAAATTGACTTTATTTTTATTACAATGAAAATATTCAAAATAGACTAACCTTTAAAATTCCAGGACTTCGATGAAGATTGGGAAGCCCTTTACATGCTAGTTGATTGATGGATGGGGTAGACTGCAACTTTTGGAATGCCAACTTTACGTCGTCGATTGTTTTCCTTTTTTTTCTTTTTTATATAGCTGATGATTACAGTTGAAAAATCCTTGGCTCGCTGTTGAGTAGGTTATTTTCCTTGTAGAAGGTAGACGAGATTTTCCAAAAACATGTAGTTTTGTAGGTATAATCCCACAGTGAAATTTTATTGAGGTAAACACCTTATTTTGCGTAAGTTCGTGAATTAATTTGCCTGATTTTTTGGTCGATTTAAAGAAGTTTTTTCATAACAAACTATTACATTGAACTTTTAAACCACATTACTTTGATGAAAACGGCTATCCACACTTAAAAAACTTTGATGGTTATATTCCAAGGAGGCACAATAGTAAATTTTAACACAACGGCAAATAAGTGAAACGTTCAAATTTGTTCCGTCGGATAGATGCCAAAGATGCGCTCGTATTATTTTCCTTTAAGAACAAGGGTTCATATCACACAGCTATTATCGCTCGAATTTACTTAGCGCTTTATATTTGATACGTAATGTCCACGTCTAATTTTAATTTCAACACTATGTGGATGATTTCATAGCACAATACGCTTGACAAATTTTTAACTAAGATTCCGCGATTTACTTTTTCTCTTCGGGCGTGAAATTTACACAATGGAAATTTCCCGTTTTAACTAATGGTGCAAAACTGTACTTAAACTCGGACTAATATCGACCGTCACTTAAACGGAATCACTTATTTGGTGCTTAATGCACGCGATTCAAAATTTACGATCTCTTCGGCCCGGCTATGCAGTACCAATTTCTTTTTTAAAAATTTTTTCCTCTTAACTCTCTCCTAACATATTCACGCCCCTTAATCGTTGCAAAAATGGCTGATCTTTTTTATTACTGGTACTTCTCATACAATGGCCTCCATCTAAACCAATTAACTGGGGAATACTTATCAACTAATTTTTTCAGCGTTTGCAGAACCAGCTTTCCCAAGCTTGGCTGGTGACTCAATGATAAAAAAAACTTATCTAAAGAAATCCGATATTTATTCGTTATCTGCATCCTGTTTTGCACTGAGAATTTTCTGTGATCCCATTTATTGCGAATCGCGGCACAAGGAAGTTTAATACAATGAACCCAACATGATGTCATACTACAATAGTTACAAAGCGAAAAAAGTTTTATCCCCAAAAGGAAGAAAGGTTTATCCAATTTTAGTACAAATCCAAAGCGATATCCGAAAAATTTGCAAAATTTCGACCGGCCATTACTCCACCCGTTACAATGACCTACATAACGGTCACGTAGTTCATTATGTCAAACGATGTTCTGATTTACAATGTAAGTGTCGCGGATTTTATGAAAAATTTCAAGGTGCATAAAGCAATCTACGTCGACATTAAACGGCAAGTGAGAAGGTATGACAGTTTCGTCACGTTTTATTCAAATGAGTACATTGTGCTGTTAATGTCCATCACCTTCTCCTCTGTAAATAATATTAATGGCATGGCAGCCACCATCAAGCTTTGGATTTTAAATATCTATCCCGATATTGGAAAGTGCAGGTAATTAAATTTGCATTCGGTAGTACTGTTGAAAATACGACAATTTAAAACGCTACGGCACGTTAGTGTAGGTGCATACTTGATTATTTGCAATGAGTTGAAATTCAGTGAATACATAATGTAATTACATTTCCTCTGGTATGGTAGAAAAATGTTGGCGAGGTATAATCTGTCACAGACACTTTTTTACTACTGCAATGCAGTAGAAGACGACAAGCAAATAAATCTCGTCGTGAAATTAGCACTTTTACTACATTGACTGAAATAGTAGCAATGAGTAAATTGGTCATTCAGTTCAATACTATAGCTGGCGTTCTGGGATTTCTTAAAAGAAGGAATTAGTTTCAGTCTTTTTTTCCATTACGCATAGATGAAACGTTACATAATTTTTTAGATTCAAATTTAAGTAATTTTCTTCATAAATGGTTCACCACGCTATTGCTTCACAATTTAAACAGCAAACAGCAAATTAGGACACCTCTCTTATTTTATACCGTCGCGTCGTAGGTAAGTACATCATGTTTGAAAGGGTAGCACCCTTGAGTGCTAAAATAATCCCAAATGAGTTAATATAGTAATGCAGTTCATTAACTACCCCGCTTGTAATTCTGTTACGGAATATGACTTAATGAACGTAATCTAATTCCAATGATATTTTTGGTCCATTTACCTCTAGAAACCAGCTCGAAAATTAACCACATAATTTAGATCTATCGTTCTATGAACGTCATGTTTAGGAATCGAATGATGGATTGAATGCGAATTTACAGTTTCTCTCAATCATCCTATGTAAATTTAACGCGAGTAATAATTATTATCGACCTAAATCGGTTTGTCGACGTTTTGGAAAGTTCCGAAAGTTTATTGTAGTACGAAACTGCCCTATATAATTTTCGTCCTACGCAATTGGATTTATTTAATACGGTAAGACAATTTTGCGGCGTATGCAATTCGGAGGTTATCTATATGTCGAAGTTGGAGCATATCTGTACTTCAAAACGAGCTCGGGCAATTCAATTTGAGAGTTTGCTTACTCCATTTATTCTATCTCAACTAAGTGGAGCTACCCCTTCGAAGTAATCTCGTACGACTACGTTTGTCAGTATGATATTCTGGCTAGACCTAAGATAGGATAATATCATACCCGGGGTGGCACGTGCCATTTTCGGGGTGTACGCAATCATAAGACGATTAAAATTTTTACGTCCGCATAAATTCGGAACCGTTCATTAGGTTTCACGACTTGGGGTAAGCGAATAAAAAGCAATTATATCGTTCCTTTTACTTTCAAGCTGGCAAATTTGAAAGCTTTACAGTACATTTTATCTTTTTGAACGAATCTAACAGCGGCGACAACAATTCCCAAGTTCCCATTAAAAAGCTTAGAAGGATAAGCTGTCACTTGTCATGTAAGGGTTCAGTGGTCAATTTTATTTGTGGATCGTTCAAACATAATATGACGTATTACAGTTTACATTATCCGCTTGAATAACAAAGACTTATTCAAAGTAAATAGTTCGGTTCGGTTGTTGAAATTATTAACCACTTCTACTAATTTATATCAACCCTTCACAAAGGGTTCCTTGTAACGGGATTTCCCTGTACAGAAATTTTTCTTGGTTGATAAAATAGCATAAGCTGTATTTATGTATATATGTAACTTTGAACGTACACGTCTTGTATTTATCATTGGAAGGAAGTTTTGTTTGTTTCATTTACTTTGACCCGAATCGGAAATTGTTTAACCGCGAGGAAGCTAAAAGGGAATTCGCAATGTGAAGTAAAAATCGCAGTTAGAAATGCAATTTCATTTCTCATGCAATTAAATAGGATCATAAAATGTGTTTGACGTATGTAAATTCGTATGTATTCGCAAGGAGAGTCGGTCCAAATGAGCCTATTCAATCGGAAGTCCAAACTAACAAAAACATGTCAAAGAGTCGCGAAAACCTTTTAAACGGTTCGCCGTAGTAAGATAGGCGGAACTTAATTACAACAGATACTTAGAGAGAGGGTATAAATACAAGTGCATTCGTGCTCTCACTAAATAAATCGTAGACTAAAACCGTAATTAATACTGAATAAGAATCAAGAATTCAATTTACGTTAACTAAACAAAAGGAATATTTTGACTCGACCACGGATTATCCGTACAAATCGGTGTATAAAAGCAAGGACTTCAGGACTATGCACAAATAACTAAATTTGTATACAGAAACACAGTAATCTGCTTAATTTTAAATGTAAATAAGATAGCATGAAGAAATGTTTTGGAGTGACACAAGTAACGTAACTAAAAATCGTAGGTATTGGTAACTACTAAATATCGGTAAACAGACTAATATAAAGAATATGAAACGTAGTTAAGCTTAGTACGAATGAATCTTCGGAACACAAAAGCAACCGTAGGTAATGTAAATCAAATCGGTTCTCGTAGCGTCAATAAGGTAATTTACATAAATCAAAAATATGGTAGCGATTTGAGAGAGCGATCGATTGTCTCCAAAAAGTTTCATGCAAGGAATAATGGATGTTGCCGTTGTGGTATACAGGTAGATAATAACAAAAAAATAAACCAGAAGAGAATTTATGAGAAAGCCCTGAAAAATACGTATTAAGAAGTGATGGTGACAACGTTAGATCAAATTAAACACGGGATGGATTAGATTAGGTAAAGACTGCAGTGTCAGCGCATGGAATAAGTTTTACAACAAAAGTGTATACCCGTTCCTTTGATAGCCGGGATTTCTTATGGTAAGTTCGAATATGGTATCAACTTTAGTAACTAATCAAGTACTACTTATTCATTCTTGTGGTATCTTTTGACAATAAATTAATTCCTATTAACCATGACATTTTATCTGATCTAAGATAAATAATGAAAAATTATTCCTTTATAAATGGCGGAAACGCTTTTTATGTCACGAATTTCAAAGTATATGAACATAACTTGTCGGTATCAACGTAAAATGCTAATACTCTTGTATGCCAATAAGTTTCTGTCGGGTTCAAAGTTACAAAAAAGTCATACTTATTTATAATTTATATAGAAATCACTTCCAACTGGAAGTGGCAAATAAATTAAAGTATAATGCCTGCGTGCCGAGACTTAACTTACATATAATCAAACTTTAAAAAGTTCTGGGTAACTCACGAGTAAAACTGTATATAAAAACTTTTATACTTTTAATAAATAAAAAATTCTTCTTTATACCGTCCATGGACATAACATTTCTAAAAGATCCGCAGAGAAACGGCTTTTGATCATCATAATTAATTTCCACTCCATCATCCTTTTGTACGTAGTTTGTGCCCTCGACCTTCCGCAATATTAAAAGATTGGTAAAGCGCAAAGGAAGAATTTCATTTAAATGTAATCTACAATTGATACCGCATTTCCTCACTTTTAATTAAGGTTTTTCTGTTAAAATGCCCAACGAATCGAGTGTTAATTACAACCAATTGTAGCGCAATTAAGCAAACCGAATGAACCATAAAAATGCTCAAACGATTTCACATTGCCGTTTACTTTTAGGGTTGAGCTTTTATGTCTTTTCTATCCATAAAGCCAATGGGTATAATTTGATTTGCATAATTGAAGTGCCTCAAAGTGCGTTCATGTGTATGTATAACTAATTACTTTTGTATACTTTGTCAACGTTAAACAAACTTAAGATGTGTATTATTTTCATTATGTAGGTAGGTACGAAAACTCTTGGTATAATAATCACACGCAGTGTTTACTTCGGTTGAGATAACTTAAACGGTAGTTTAAAATTAAGGATGGCGTAGGAGTTATCGCACGCACACATTTACATAACAAGCACTTATGAGTTCGTATGTTAACAAATTAAAGTGCAAGTTACCGATGTGGTGGTAACCGAGCAAAAGCTCATTTCAAATATATTTCAACCGTATCTTCGTGTTCGCTTTAAAATATATCCACAAAGCTACTTATCTGGCGAACTTTCGGAAACTACTTTAAAAGATCGAATTTATTCTTATCAAACTTTGAGTAGTAATCTATCGATGCTTAAAAGTTAGTAGAGCCACCGGTATGTATTTTTCAAATCAACGGCTTGTCAAAAGAAACTTAGCACATAATAAAACCGGAGGGGTCTTTGGCAAGACAAGTCACTGACGTATTTACGAAGCTCTAACTTTGTAGCGTACACTGAAATTTACTTAACAGATATCGTTTCCGCGTCATGTAACCCGCTTGGACACTTGTCTTGTGCTTCTGTAGGGAGCAGTTTCTAAATTACTAGTTCTTGCACTCAAAGGAGCTACATTATTCTGACGCCTAAAAATGTGTTTTTCGTTTAGCGATGCTTGAAACAATGAAGTCCATGAATGTCGAATGAATAGAGATGCTTTATTTAATTATAAAATTTCCCTTTATTCTCCTATAGAGGGACATAGTGGTCTGGGCACATGTCACTTTTGCTGCAAAGCGCTGGGTGACGAAATAAATTATAAAATCATTGAATAAAACTGAATAGGAGAGAAGGCGACCAGAGTTTTACAATGTGACTGTTTTCTAAAATAAGTAGCAAAAGTAGTAATTGACAATGACATAAAAATATCTGCTTATGTTAACTTTAAGATATCTAAATTTAAACCCAAGCGTTTTTTCTAAATTTCTGCACCATACTTGATTAAGGTAGTAAAAAAGAGAAAAACATAAACTTTCTAATGACGTATCACATGAACTATGTTACCATTTAAACAAATTCAAGATAGTGCGGCGCGGCGGTTGCACTCAAGAACATTATGTAAAAAAAATGTAACCTCAAAATATGAGGTTTGTAAATACAGTAATGAGACCGGAAATGTACCGTACGATCGGGCAACGCTGTAAAGCAGGACGTGGAGGATAGGTAGTTAAACATCTCATTCGCTGTCAATAAGGCTCCTCTGTAGTCAATCCGCCCCGCCATATTGGAAAAATAGCTAAACTTTCTTATGAAATACTGCTTTTGTAGTTGAAGTCTAACAAATTCTCGACAGTGGATATTCTTTGCAATGATGAAAAGAACGGCGGTATTTAAAAAAAGTTGAAATATCGGTCTTAGTTTTTTAGGAAGATCGATGAATAGAAAAATCGTTTTTCGTACATAACAGCCGTTGTAATGGGAGTAGAAAAACCTACACCACCAATTTGGAAATTCGACAGTATTTCTTACGGCGGTACTTAATAGTTATTTATATAACAAGAGCGCGAAGTTCAATTTCGCGCATTGAGACTGAAGGTATTTTGACGAGGCGAAGCCGAGTTAAAATATCAGTCAAATGCGCGAAATAACTTCGCGTTAGCGTTATATACAATATTTTTTCTACAACTGAACCGATTGTTAATTAAATTTACTGTTTAAGTTCAACTTTGTCACGTGCGCGAAATACTTTTTTTCACTGTTGACGATTTCGCGCACGTTGTCAAGGGCAACCTTACTTATTAATCAACCGTTTAAAAATCTAGTACTTCGCGCTTCGAAATTCGTCAGAAAATGACAGGTTTTTTTGACAGTTGTAGAAAAAGATATTATTTCCATCTATTATAATAAGGCATAATATTTTAAAAAATATGTTTCGCGATCTTCAGAAAAAAATCAAAACGCTAACGTAAGGATAGGCAACTCAAATTGCACTTATAACGCCTGAGGCGACAACTCATTACTTGAAAGGGAAAACAAAAGAAACTACCTGGCATTACCCTACACATTGTTACGCCGTTCCTAGTGATATGGATTAGATAAATTACTATTTATTATTTATTTATTTGAATGCTATTGATTTGTAAATCATAATGTCACATATTTCCAAGACGAAAAATGGATATCCTATTATAGGTACATTGGAAATAATTTTTTATTTCTAAAACCTTTTGCATCCCATAAGGATGCTTCAAGAAATTAAAAAAAACGTATAATGAGGCTGTAATAATATTTCCCTTTGACGGGGAGGGGGGTACGTACAATACTAGGTACTTCACATATTATATCATAAGTAGTGCTGAATATGAACCCTGTTTTCTAATAATGCTTTCAAACTACCAGAAGCGTAGCACTTTGTTTAGTTAGATCAAATCAAATATGACTAAATTACACGTTTGTGTATATTTCCCATCTAAAATTATCAGTTTCTTCAGATAATCCAGTATGCGGAGCAGTCAGAAGGGCCGATTCCTGCAAAATTATGTTACGAATTGTGTAATAATAATAATGATAATAAAATGCGGTGTAAACGATTTTAACGTTTTAAATGGTCAATTTGGGTCCAAATAACATGTATTTGATGAGTGCACATCAATTTTTTCCCGGCACAACATTTGGCAGCCAAAAAACCTCAAAACGTTCGAGCTTTTTTCAATTTTTCTCGAAAACGATCCATATTTTATGAATAATACTTCTTTAGAAAATTAAAGAAAACAAAATTCTGCGTCGATAAAAAAAAACAAACAAAATCGGTCCATTAGAAAAATTTTTACAAGCAATCAAAAAACGCCCATTTTTTCCAACTTTTCTAAAGAACTGAGTTAACCTTTTTTTAATGCGTTGTGGCTCCTAAAGGAACAATAAAATCTACTACCCCCCTCCCTAAAGATTGTAGAACATCAATCAGAGAGTTCAAAAAGTACCAACAATTTAAAATTGGACCAATTTTTTATATTCGATGGAAAAAATGGGCGTTTTTTGATCGCTTGTAAAAATTTTTCTATTGGACCGATTTTGTTTGTTTTTTTGATCGACGCATAATTTTGTTTTCTTTAATTTTCATAATATTAATAAAATATGGACCGTTTTCGAGTTTTAAGCGAAAAATTAAAAAAATGCCAAACATTTTGAGGTTTTTTGGCTGCCAAAAGTTGTGCCGTGAAAAAATTTGTGTACTCTTCAAATACATGTTATTTGGACCCAAATGGACTATTTAAAGCAATAAAATCTTTTACACCACCTTTTGCAGGTCAAAATTATCTGCATACTGGACTAAGAGTAAGTCTTCTTGAAAATTATCTATTTCGAGAAATGCAATCAAAAGCAAAAGATGCACATGCCATTTTCTTTCCATAAAGTTGCGCCCAATAGATAACAAATGACACATAGACATTTTTTCACTTATTAGCGGAACATAAACATAGGAAACGTCGTGGTATATATAAAAGAAACGCTACCGATATAAATACAATTCCCCTTTTTAGTTAAATTCCTAAGTGGGATACGATAACTAATGGCCGACACTGACAATTTTATAGAAAACAAAGTGTCACTGTTTTGCTCATGTAAAGTCAAGTTAGTGAAAGTGGTGGATATAAAAAAATTCTTGCACTTTTAAAAAAATTCGACTATTTATCTTTCCGTTTGAGAATACCTTTTGATGGAGTCCCACAAACTTCACATCAACTTGGCGAATTTTTTTCAAATTTCCAATACTATGTAGCGACAGAAACCGGTAAATTTTTTACTACAGCCTACTTCTTTTTTCAATATGGATGGACTGATATCAACTTTATCAACAGGAATATTTCTCCCTCAAAAAATAGGATCAAGTAAATTTTATTTTTACCATTGAATTCAGGGCAAAAAAGTCATCTTACCCCACAAAAGATGTTCGGAAAAATTCTCCATGGGTCGTGCATAGATATAAATAAGTAATACGCTAAATGTACAATTGTTATTAGTTTTTGAAAAGATAAGGATTTATTTAGAATCAGTATAAATGTTATACTTTTAATCATAGTAACAGAATTTTAAATGTTAGCTACCATTTTTATGTTGTTGTTCACCATTGTAGGTATACAAGTAAAGAAAGATTTATTTTAGGTGTTCGAAGTGCCGGTTTTTTTAGGATCTACCATACCTAAGTGAATTCATTCATGCACATGTACCTAATAATTATAAAAATCTATAAATCAGTAAAAATTATTAGAAAAAATCACAAGAAATAAAGGGGTAATTAAAAAATGTTATAACAAACAGTGCTAATCTAGTCCACTAATTACCTGAAAACCAGGTAATTTACAGAAGGTTTCATTATAGAAAAATGCAGTAAATGCATTGAATAAGTAATTTATTCAACGGTAACAGAAATAGGTATTTGTGCATCTCCAGTCAAATATTGTACAGCTTTTCGATAAACTTGTTTACATAATTAGCCCTTGATCATTATACATGGTCTATTGTGTTTAACAATAAATGAAGAGAATATGCAAAACTGAGAGGGATAGATACATCGTTGGTTTCACTCAAGAAATGTAGCAGTGTGTATTGTTGGTGGTCTAACCAATTGCAATAACACTGAAATAGAAATTGACTACAGAGGAGCCTTGTTGAGGTAAATTGACTGTCCGTAGTGCTTTGTTTCGCGAAACCGGTTTTTCTTGTGCATTCTGAAATAAAAGACAACAATAAGCACGGTGTACCCTCAGGTTTAGTCTCAGACTTAGGGCCGTTTGCACAAAGGCAGTTTAAACCTCGTTTAGATTAACGCAATCGAAGACATATGATTAGTTGAAATTTGAAAAAACGTCAAATTTCAACCAATCTTAGACCGTAATCCACTGATTCATTCCAAGCGAAGTTTAAACTGCGTTTGTGCAACCGGCCCTTAGACACATAGTGCAACTGAAACATTTTAAAAGCTTCAGCAAGCCTACGGAGGCAGTGTTTGGTAAGGGCCCTGCAGAGGTCGACATCCGAAGATCGCACTTACAATTACCCATAAATTTGAAAACCTCGAAATTACATTTATCTCGTATAGGCATTGAACTATGTATGATATCTAACGTGCTAATAAAAATGGCATGTCCTCAGTCAGACTTACCTATATAATATTGAAAACACCATATCGTGCAATATAATTACTGCTGTCTTCTAGAGTTTAAATGCAAACCACTTTTCATTATTCAAACCCCTCTAAAAGCACAAAATCGCTTGCGACTAACTACGGAAGGACAAAAGAGAAAGGAATTGATTATCGTTTCAGGAATGAATTATAATCGCCTTTAACTTAAATGCAGTTAATTTAAGTGTTTCAAAAGAAAGTCTAATTTTTAATCTTTCATTTCAGTTTACTCACTGCGCTGATACGGAAACTTGGTAGCAGCAGAACTTTGCAACGAGAAGCACATACAATACACTATTCCAAATTAAACAAGTTCGGTTAACCACATTTGGTAAAGCTAGTCACGATTATACGGCAAACCACATAAGACTTAATATTTGCTCAAGAGTATAAGTAAATAGTCTTATTAAGGTGAGTTGCTCCCTCGAACTTATTTACATAAACCCCAGAGGGAAGTTTTAAATCCTATTTCGAAAGCAGTTGAGCAATTACTGACAAATTTATAGCCACTTCTCTCCTTAGTTTATAACTAATTTATTGTGGTATTTTTACGTGGTTTATCATTCATTGCCTCGGACCGCGACTGAATTCACTTTGGTAGTATGTAGTAACATTACTTATACAATGGTAGTAGTTTAAGATACCAGTTAAGTATCTCAAATTTTAAATACAAATTCGATTAGACGTTATTCAAGAAACCTGAAGACTGTTGATCTCTGAATATTGTGACGGTAGCTTTTATTTCTGATGTAGAGTTTTAATTTTTGCCGTCGAAATAAGCGAAAATGTATTGATCGAAATGTGATGTATAGAATTTGGATGCTTACAATTTTGTATTTTGTGTACAGTCTCTGTTTTATCAGTGGTGTTCGTCCCATTGTCTGGGTTTAGTTTTCAAATTACAATCTATAGTTATTTGTGCATCGTAAAGTAGTTTTCTTGAAGTTAACGTCACGTTTATATACTTTAAATATCCGATTTGGTCGGGAAATTCTTTCTCGACCAAACGTTTGATTTTGCTAGTGTAAAGTGATTCGAATTATTGAGTATTAATTACGGTTTTTAGTCTACAATAAACGCTTTTTATACGGAACTGTGTTGCTAGGGAAAGAATAAAATTGTAACCCCAAATTAAAAATTCCACATCTGCATTAAGAACGTTTTGGTTGTCGATTTTGGGCCATAACTTAATGCAAATACCTTCCAAAGAAACCTCTACAGAAGACACTCTTTCATGCCCCACCCCCTTCCTCATCCACCTCATAAAATCAAGCGGAAGACGTAATACGTCAATATACTATTTACATCTATGGTAATATCACTGGAAGTCCTCGGCTGTCAGCTCTTAGCCTAACACAATACAGGGTGACCTATATAGTTCTGTGTGAAGGAATAAAATGGTGGGACTGTGCTTTGAAAATTATAAGAATCGGTGGGGATGTTTACATGACAGTGGTTGTAAAGGCGACTATGTTGGGATAAAAATATGAGTCCCAACCTATATAATTTTTAGTAGTGGGAATATAAACCGGCCGTAAAATCACACTCAATCTATAGAATTAATTTAAGAGTAGTAACATAAACGCGAGATAATAAAAATTCAATTTCATTTAACGTAACATTACCCGGCAACGTATCCCGAATGCATACCAACTAGATCGGATAAACCGATACCAATTCCGCATACTATATGGAGCTTGTTTACCAGCCTGGTATTCACGTTATAAGCACAAAATATCCGGTCAGTACGCGCCTAACATGCAAACGAATAAGTCGAAAACCCTCCATTATTGCGCATAGAATCCCCTAATTTTAGTGGACACCGAACGAAGACACTTTGCTCAAATCCCCGATAGCTCGGCTTTGTTAACTAGCGAACTTTCAACACGCTAACATTATCCCGACGCTAAAACATAGTCACCGCGTTGATTACTGATGAGACCGTCCAATCAGTTAAGTACTATCGTAATAGGTAAGGGTGTACGACGGTCATGCCAAACACCACCCTCGTCTTGGAGAGGACAACGACAAGAAATAATTACTCTAATCCTATTTTAGACTATCCAAATATAATTTGAGGTTCGTCTAACATGGGAAATTCATTGTGTAAAGCCATATTTCAGTGAACGCCTGAGATGCCGCAGTCAATCGATTGCTCTTTGATCGCGGACCGGAGGGTATATAAATAACGTCTAAGTTTTACCAACTTTGCATTTAAATTAACCTTCAAATGAAATTAAATTGTGGTATCGGTTCCGAGACGATATCCTTCTTTTCATTTTTTTTTCTGTTGTGTCCCAATTTCTAGCCCCTTGCCATTTTCTCTACGCCGACAAAGTTCTTATAAATTTATACTGGGTAAGTCAGAACGAGAGATTAAGCTTCTTCCCAAAGAGGGTGTTTTTTCATAAAGCTTCATAATGTAACGTTCTCTTTAAATTTTACAACTAAATTTAGTTAGAGGCAATACTGAAATATTAATCACGAATAGCTTAGTTTCGTTTTTATATATAAAAATACGGTTTTTAACAGTTTTATTTGGTGCATGAGAACTATTCTGTACACTGTGCTTTCAGAAAAGTGAGTAAGGCGTACTCAATGAACTCAAGCGCAAAAATGAATCATTATTTTTACTGAGATTTTTACACAATATGAAGCTGTAAACATACGACATACGTTTATGCTTCCATCCCGCAGGAAAATCTATCGTTTAAGCAGCGCTATAGCCACCGGTAATGGATGTACTTCCATTGCAATTGCTATTTGGTATGACGTCACCCACTAAGAAATTTATCGACCTCGAATGTCATTTTTAGTCATCGCATTTCCCAAGCCGTTCCACAAACTTGTGCGTTTCACAACGTTTCCATAATCATAACAAAGTGTTCCCTCCATGACACTTTCTACCGGGCTTAAGTTTTAAGGGAAATTCACTGGCGTAAATAACATTTGGTTATCTCAAAAACCGTTTGGTCACCAGAGCGCGATAAAAATACTATTACTACTACGTTGATAGTTTTGTTTCCATCTTCAGTATCTAAAAAGATATTCGGGCCATAACGGAAATTGAGTAAATTTTGGAAACGCCATTCAAGATTTGCTTCGGTGTGAATTTATTATTTTTATTTATTATTATTTATTTATTATTATCCCTCTCTTGTTTTGGGCCCTCAACAGACATGCGCCCAATTACAGAGTGACCCGCATAATGCTATTTAGAGGTGCCTCTGCAGAAGGTCTTAAGTTGGTCTATACTACTCCGGCATTTACCTTACGAATTAGGAAAACTGCAGGAAAACCTAATTCGGAGTAGCCGGCAGAATGCTCGGAACTGGTCTAAGGTAATTTCCATCTCCGCCACAGATGAAAAATTCACCTCAACCCAGGTTCGTACCCGACCTCCGGATTTATAACCCAATGCTCTACCACTGAGCCATAAATCCGATCGATGAATATAAAACAAGTTCGGGTACGATGAATGGCTAAGTTTGTTATTATTGAAGATATGGCCTAGGTTAAATGTGCAACGTTTAGCACTGTTTATTAATGCCCCGTTTAGAAAATTTGAAAAAATCTTACTTTATTAAAAACTATTAAAAATAAGTACGGAATTTGGAAAAAACTAAATTAGCCCTTAATTATAAAAGTTGCGATAGGGTTTAGTTAGAAAGTTTTACATTGGCGTATGCAAGAAATTTTTTTTTTTTTTGAACAAAGAACATTAGCAATCAGAATTATATAAAAAATCCATTCTATGAGCTAATTTGATGTCATATGTATGTAATTGTCTTGAAGAGGTCGGTGTCCATTGACGCTGCCTCGTCCCTTCCTTCACTTAGCGGTCAAGGATGTTAGTTTCACGGTGGCGGATTCCCATTATTCAGTAGATCCCATGGCCATTTTCTTTTTAACCTTCGAATATTGGGTTGTTGCGTTAGAGGCGTTAACGTGTCGTTGGGATGACCTATAAGCCTATTATGGTGTCTGACCGCTCTGTTCTTGATTATATCTCGAACATGTGAGATCTTGGTGTCAATATGAAGCGTGTGGTTCGTCACGTACCAAGGAGCATCCATGAGAGTTCTTAGTGTTTTAGACTGGAACCTTAGTATGATGTCTATGTTAGAATAACTAGAACAACCCCATAGTTTACAACCGTATGTCCAAATAGGGCGTACTAATGTTTTGTACAACAGAAGCTTATTTTCTGGCGTTAAAGGTGACTTTCGGCCTACCAGCCAATACATCTTTTTGACCTTCAAGTCCATCTCTTTGCGCTTCTTTTGTAAGTGTTTTTTCCATGTTGGCCTTTTATCCCAGTGTAACCCTAGATATTTGACTTCTTCAGACTGCGGGACAACTACGTCATTGATGGTTACTGGGGGACACATTCCTCGTCGTGTTGTGAATGTTATGTGGACGGACTTCGTTTCGTTCACTTTAATTCTCCATTTCTCGAACCATTTCTCTATTAGGTGTAGGTGTTCTTGGAGTAAATGTGTAGCAGTTTGGGGATCTTCACTGCACGCGAGGACTGCAGTATTGTCTGCGAATGTTCCCATTTCGGTGTAGTTCGTGCTTGGGATATCGGCGGTGAATAATATATATAAGATGGGGACCAAGACGCTACCTTGGGGAACTCTAGCGCAGATAGATTGTAATTCTGACGTTTTATTGCCGAATTGTATTTGGAAGTAGCGGTTGGAGAGATAGGATTGGAACAGGAGATAAAACTGGTGTGGGAGCAATGCCTTAAGTTTGGCTAGTAACCCTTTGTGCCACACTTTATCAAAAGCTTGTCGAACATCTAGAAACGCTGCGGTGCAGTACTTTTTGTTGTTTAATGATTTTTGAATAATCACTCGGTGGCACTGCTGAATAGTAGAGTGGCTTCGTCTAAATCCAAATTGGTGTTTTGGAATTAAATCTTCTAATGATGAGTCTTTGTTTAACCGTTTAAGTATAAGCTTTTCTAGGAGTTTCGAAACTGTTGGTAGTAGACTGATTGGTCTGTATGACTGAGCCTCGTTTGGTGCCTTTCCTGGTTTTAAAATTAGTATTATCTGCGCCACCTTTAGTTGTGCGGGCCAATGAGTCAAACGCAGTATAGAGTTGAATAACGCCAATAATTGCCTTTCTGCTTTTTCAGGTAACTGTTTAAGGATGGGCCCAGTTATGAGGTCGTAGCCTGGTGCTTTTTTGTTGCTTAGTAATTTTATCTCCTGCCGTAATTCGGTAATTGTAAAGTCTCGTATTGGGAGTCTATTTCTACATCTGCTGCTTCTGAGTTGGGCATAAATACTTCTGTCAGGTGTAATGCAAACAGATCAGCTTTTTCTTGTTCAGTTCTGGCCCACGAACCATCACGTTTTCGTATTAGTGGTACTTGCGTCTGTGGTCTCTTGAAACCTTTTGTTGCCCTCCAAATGCTGTGTCATCTCTGGATAGAGAAGTTACATATTGTTGAAAGGTGTCATTTTTTGCTTCGTTTAGTTTCCGTTTTAGCTTATTAGCAATCTGATTAAATCTAGTTTTATCGTTGCGTCGGTGTGTACGTTGCCAAATTGCTCTGGCTTTTCTTTTTTCTCTCACCAATTCCAATACCTCTTGTGGGATATTTTGCGAATCAGATCTTTGCCCTTGTAATTGTGACGTGGCGTGCCATGCTGCTTCATGTGTGGTGGTTATGAATTTGTTAACTTCGCTGTCTAACTCTTCAATTGTTTTTAGACGAATGTTGGTTTCTAGATGTTGATTCAGGTATTTTTGAAAAGTGTCCCAATTTGTCCTTTTGTTGCATAGCGTTGGTTTAATTTCCTTTCTAATTATTGTAGAACTGATTGTAACTATAACAGGCGAGTGATTGGAAGATAAATCATAGCTGGATGTGATATATGTATATAATTAGTTGATATCCCCTTGTTAAAAAGAAATCTAGTAAATCTGGTATTTTACTGGTGTCGGTTGGCCAGTATATGTTGGGCTACCTGTTGACAAATATCCGTAGTTATTATCGGTTATGAGTTTATTGAACTCTCTTCCTTTTGTAGTTATCAATCTGCTACCCCAGCGAGTATGCTTCGCGTTAAAATCTCCGCCAGCTAGAAATCTTGGTCTTAATGATTGGAAGAATGATTGTAGCATGAGTTTTGTTATTTGGTGTCGGGGAGGGCAATAGACGGCTGCTACTGTAATCGGGCTTGGTAGTTTTTCTACTTCGATTACTGTAGCTTGCAAGAAGTTTTCTTCATATTTTGGAAGTTCATGGTGTGGTATCGACTCCCTAATAACGATCGCTGTGCCACCATGAGCAGTGCCATCTGGGTGCTGACTATGGTAGATAAGATAATGTGGTATTTTTAGATAGGTTCTTGCGGTAAAATGTGTTTCTGATATAAGTAAGATATCGATGTTGTTAATATTAAGGAAAAGTTCAACTTCATGTTTTTTGGTCTGGAGGCCATCATTGAATAATTTTATTAATGACCGTTGTTAGCATGTTTAGGAACATGCTATTTTGCTGTATCAGCTGGTTAAACATATCCTGAAACTCATCTAAGGATTGCGCAAGGGTGAAATCGTCAGAAGATTGTGGTGTATTGTTGTTAATTTGTTCGCAGTTGGTAGTTTGTGGTTTCCAACAGTTCTTAGCGGGTAAAGGAGGAAAGCTACGCGGTTCTAATTTAAAAGCGGCAGAAGCATTTTTTTGGGGCTGTGTTTTCTGTCTGGTTTTGTTCTGCAGCTGTTGATAGATTAAGCACCCTTTATAGTTGGCCGGATGTGCCCCATTGCATAATGCACAGATTGCGGGAATATCCCTGGATTTTTTGCATGTTGTGGAGTTATGAGATCCACCACATTTAACGCAGGTGTTGGTCTGTGGCAGTACGATTTGGTGTGATTATAGTTTTGACATCTTGTGCATTGTACCAAATTTGTGTTTCTATGAGGTGGTGCTACAGTGAATTTTATGTTTTGCAAAGAAATAAAAATAAAATAGTTATTTATGTATCAAGGGCATTAACGCGATACTTATGCTCCAGGCGACAAATACCGAGGGCCTCTGGCTGGAGGGATTGTAAGTCACCCGAGGTTAAAGATCGAGTAATGTCTGAGATGCATACAAAATTTTATTTTTCATTCCAAATAATGTATTTCCAATATATATACAAAAGAAATGATTAACAACATTAGTGCTTCATACGAATGAAGTAGCAACATAATAAAACTCCATCAATATATTTGACAGGATGTCGGAGGACATAATGAGATGACAGCCCATTATGCCCTCTCATTACGCCTTCGGACGTCATGGACTGCCTCGTGGACTGCTTTATATACTTCATATATGTATACCACTGGCATACAATAGGTAAATGAAAAATAAAATGTTTTTATTTTTCAATTAGTAATAATAATAATAATAGTTTATTGATAAACAGAAGAAAAACAATAACATTACTCGATATTTAACCCTCGGACGAGTTACAATCCCTCAGGCGGGAGGCCCTCGAACTCTGTCGTCCTCGATATAAATATCACCTTAATGCCCTTGAAACATAAATAACTATTACATTTATTATTGGCGCTTTGGAAATATATGATCCCATTGGATGATGGTCACTTTCGCCAATTTCTCCCGACAGGAGAGCCAGGATTAATTTAACCATCTACTCTTCAGTGTTCCAACGTGTGCAGTATAGTGAAGTAGTGCGTATTGCTCCGTTGGTTCAGTTGTAAAAGTTTCTTATTTTTATTTTTGCTTGGTATTTTATTTCTTGTCCCGATGAAGCCCCTTACGAAAGTGGGCGAAACGTTGATTTTTTTGTTCAACATTGATACGTTCCAATCCCGGAAGTTGCTCGCATCTTAAAATAAGAAGCCATTAAGAAAAAGTGCATCGTGTGACATCGCAATTTAAGGATTTCCTCATAGCGGTAGCTATGAGAAGAGGATATGACGAAGTTTTCCGAAGAATCGACCTTGTTTCTGATCTCTGTGCAGAAAAAGGTCGGTACCACCAGACCTGCGGCAAGGCGTTTTTTAAACTTGCGCCAAGTAGTAAGACAGGTGAAGGGGAATTGCCGATTTACCATCCCACAGATTCCGAAAGATTTCAGAGGGGAGATTACAACTACGGTCGCGTCAGATGGGGTCATTTCGACGAATATTAAAAAGCAGAACTCAGTGTTCTGCTTTAGAAGCAGTCAAATATTATCACCTCAAAACAAACAACATAAATCAGAAATGTCTCAGCTGAAGACCGAAGTCACTATGGTCATGCTGTAGTCAATGCAAGAACATCTCGATTTTTCATCTCGTCAATTCTGACTGCTTGGAGCAATATTATACAAGAAATATGGACCTTCCTGACCTGCTTAGGTTAAGTTGCTCATATAATGATGCCGAGGTGACGTCGGTAATACGGAAAGCGCATGTATCTAATCCAAAACGTATACATACCTTATAATCCCATGTATAAGTATATGTGGAAAATGGCCGAGCATTTTCATTTTGCCTGAATGTCTGAGCATTTTGCGAAATTCCGAAAAAGTAGCAGGCAAGGTGAGAACTCGACCTCCATTTCTCACTTCACTTGCGGCATTGGTCATTTCGCAAATGCCTAGGGATTTTGTAAAATGCCGGGTTTCGCAGTTTACCGGTAACATATACATAAAATATCATAGCGAAGAGTTATAAGGTGTATAAGATACATACAAGGTGCGTCATACGTCTGGTATATTTTAAATTTAAGATGCATACGTTTTATACTTTGTGTGCCTAAATATCCATATCACATCCCCATTGTATATTTATCGAATATCCGTACTGGACATAAAATACATATATCCACAATGAATGTACATAGTATATACATAGGATGCACAGGATATTCCCTGTACATTTTGGATTTAAAAGGTATATACAATATACATAAGATATCGAATGCATGGTTAAAATTGGTCAAATTTAAAAATTTGGGCATTCCTTGAACTCACCATTAAATTCGCTCCACCTTTGATTACAAATAACAATTACAGAAACGTCAAATTATCACAAACAGAACATGTTGAGATGGTTTTAAATTGTGAAACTATACCCCATGTTGAGGTGAAAGGAGTGAATGCTTATTACGTTAGATACGATTTCCGCCTGTGTGCCACAGTTGAGTTGAAGCTCGGCAGCGGTACTAAGGTCCGGTTGTACAATGTCAGGTTGAACTTCAGGTTGGTTTAACTGACGGATTTCAGAAATACGATTGGCCAACTTGTGAAATATTAGCCAATCAAATCCTTTAACCCACAATTCAACTATAAACTGAAGTTTAAACTGACATTACACAACCGGACCTAAGGGTCCCTGAGTCCAATCCGGGTTCAGGCATGGATATTTCTAAATGTATAGTGGGTTGGTTGGTTGAGACGCCCACTAAAAAATAAAAGCGAAGCTTTTTACTTGTTATACTTTGTAAAATCAGGAATCCGTAATGTAATTTAGAGGTAATGTGAATATACGTTTCTTTGTAGAGGTCACGCTTTAGAATTATAATTAGTGTTTGTAATTACCGTTTGATGTGTAACGTTTAATAAATATTTTATAGCAGGACTAAATGGATTGTAAATTACTCCAAACACCTATTTTACAGTAACAAACGAAAAAAATTCCTGTAGAAACTTTTCCCATAAGTACATATCAAAGTCTCGGGGTACATTTTGTGTTTAATTTATAAAAAAAATTGTTCTGTTTGTTTGAATTAGTATTTGATTTCAGTACGCATCTCCATATAAATAAAAAAAAAACCTCTCCGCAGTTTTGTAAGAGCAACTTCGTCGGTACAAGTAGTTCCAATTTGAAGCTACCTGATGAGTAAGACCACATTGCTTATAGTTTACATTATTGAGTCAAATGCGACACTAGTATCGTATTGGGATGAAATGCAAGGATTTCATTACATGGCACCGAAATCATAGGTTTAACCCTTTTTCCTATTGAAATTGGTGAAATGTAACGATTTTGAAGTACAGCTATTTTCAAAGGCACTTTACATTATGAATCTTAGCTGCCGAAGTTAGTAAATTTGAAAAACCACTTAATTCTGTCTGTTTGAAAAAGTCGAAGGGTCGGAAGAATCTAACAACCCAAAGAATCAGACGAACTCAAAGAACTATCGATTAGTAAATTTCAATGAATATGCATTGGAAGATATAAAACATTACCATTTATTTATTGCATATTTATCAATCGCAATAATGAAACATGGAAATATGGTTTAGTTATTAATAGTTTGCAGTATATCAACCTGAACTACAACACATGTATTACGTGCTTACAAATAATCCATTAATTTTAAACAGACATTATGAATTGCTATTTACACAGACGTGGATATATTAAGGGAAGGATCTATAGTTGAGGAAATATTCGTAGTCAAGCTATAAGGATATACTTCCAGAAGGTTGAACATCCTCACGCATCAAAGAACTAAAATGAAACAAGCCAAAAGTAAGATAATGGTCAAAGCAACTACGCCTCCCATCGAACTTGCTTTTGTAAATATAAACCCACTTCATTTCCATTGAACTACGAAAAGTTCCGTCTTCACTTAATTAACAACCGCTGATTTGGACCTGCCCCCAGCATATTCCTTTTCTTTCGCCAAAATCCGCTGGCAAACCGGGTAAAGGAGGTGTCATTTAAAATAAATTTGATCTTCACAAAATTGTAGTGGGAATTGAAAATTATGTAGATTAAGAAAGATGTACGGCAATTTACTTAAAAAAATATCCTCATTGGAAAGTTGGTGAAGTTGTTTTATTAAAACTCAGCAAATTTAATCAGCGCGCCTTCGACGTATACCGAGCGCCTTGAATTCGAATTTTAAATGCTGATAATTCCCTGCAGAAAAGTGACTCCTTTATCTTAAACGTAGACATCGAGAATAATTAAAAGAATGAATTACAAAAGCAAATATTTATCATTTCTATGCGCGCTGAATTTATCAAACGTTTTGGTAGAAATAAGGAAAGGAGAGGCTTTCATTCAAATGCAAAATAAACTCTGTGTTGTATACCTTCGACGAAAAAAAAGGAGGTATAATAATAACTCTGAGAAAGTGGAGCAAGCTGTGAAAGTCCTTACACTTAAGGGATAAATTAAATATTTTATGAAATACACATGAGAATTGGTGTACGTCCACTTTATCATTTTAATTGTCCCCTATTGCATTTTAGAATACGAAATTCTAAGACTCCCCATATATAAAGTGCATGTTACTCGCATTTTCGCGTAATTGTTTCCGAAATTGTGTCCGTAGATTTTACTTTGTGAATTATTAAATTAAATGTAGTAAAAAAAACACTTTTTGTCCTTTGAAAAAACGTACTGTTAGTACAGTCGCACCTTACAATGATAATATCGCAATAAGCCATTTCGTAATTAAAACGACATATTGCAGGTCTGCTGATTACGCCTGTGGCTTTTATGGAACAATATATGCTTTCGTCATTTGAGAACACTCCTACACCTTCTACGTTTTCTTGTTTTGTTCCTTATGCTTTCTACATGAATTACTGTCAGCTGCTTTTAATTAAAGTATTTCATACAAATGATGAATGATTAATCTGAAAACACACATCAGGCAAGCTAAGCACAACTACCATTGTTAATTAGTAACAGTTTGTTGAATAGGGATGAAAGTTTTACGTACGCTGTGTTCAAGTCTAATTTCTTCTAAAAGAGAACAACTAAAAATGTCTCCTTAGCTTGGTGGGATTACGCTATCTTTTGTGCCAGGTTCTTTTCATCGTCCCTTTGGTCTTTTAGTTTGAATTCCTATATCCAAATTTGATTCATTTGTCGACAAAATGTATTTTCAAATTCATTAAACGTCTTGAATTATAGTTGGCGGCGATTTTTTTAAAGATTATCTAAAACGATTGTTTTATGGTGTGAAACTGTTAGCATAAGAGAAATTGTTACATTTATTTGAATTAAATTTTATCTACTATCAGGGTGTCAAGCGATTTGATAATATTTGATAGTATCGAACGTTTGTCATGGAGATACACAGCTTCTTGGTCGAAATTTGCAATTCTTCAACGATTCATTATTAAAAAACCAAAGTACATAACATAGTTTTATGCAGGCGCTCGTTTATTTTGCGATCTACGTCATTGTAAGAATTTTTTAACTTATATCCATCCACATTATGGATTCGTGGTTGTGGTTACAGAAATTAGTCGACGTAAATTAGGTTTTTTGAGAGAAAACATGAATAATAAGTGTTAGAAATTGGGGTACGCACTCCTTACAGACAAGTAAAAGTATATCGAAAGAGTTCCCATCTCTCAATCTCCCCTTTTGCTTCTAAAACCACTCCCTAATGCGACCTCGTACTGGTGTTTTCAATTTTTCTCGAAAACTGCCAGCATGACAAGGAAAATGTATTAAACCTAAATAATTCCCTATAGAATTCTACATCATTTTGTCCTATACGTTTTTCCCTATGACGTATCCTAAGCGCACATACGACGTATATGTGCCGAGTAGTACATCTGGTGAAATGAAAGTTGAAAGTGTGCTCTATTCGCTAGTGAAGTTTAATTATACTGTCATGGGATTAGTTTTCAAGATATACCCATTTGAAAATCGTCCAATTTAAACATCGCTATAAAATAATATATTCCCGTCATTTTAGGACGAGTCTGCCCTCTAAAGATTCCTTGTTTTATTAGGAATCCAGTGATATAAGGCAAAGTACTTGTCATTGGATTAACTTTCGAGATATCTTGAGTTATCTACGTCAAAACGGGTCAGATCGGGTGTAGCTTTTTGTAACACCAATTTTCGTAAAGAGTTTTCACAGTGTTTATAGAAACTGTCAAAAAGGAAGATAATGCGAGTAAGCGGCATAAAATAGAAAAAGGACTGTGTTTGATAAAAATTAATTCCTTTCGCTGAGTCCTTTCGGAAAGTGTTAGTTTGTCGAAAGCAATTCATTTCGATGAGACCTTTCATTAGAATACCATTAAAGACAGAACGAGCGCCCCCCCCCTCCCCCCAATTTTCAAAGTTTTACTTGGCACTACTAAATGCATGTCTATGTAAAATACGAGAGCAATTGGTTACCGCCTGTAAAAATTATGCCGCGGAATTGAAACTGACTAAAACGGAATGTCATTATGCGAACTCGAGCGTGTTCGAGTGCTACCGAATCTTCTAGATTGATTTGGAACAAACACGTCAAATTTCTAGAAAAGATTGCGTCACATGCCTTTGTTCTTTATCGCCGATGACTAATGTGTTATGACTCCCAGATCTCTATTGAAATATCTGGAATATTCGCCACAATAGTAAACTGCGTGGCAACCAATAGACCGTACATATGGAAAAAATGGCCAATACAAATGAAGCTGAACCGATACCCCGGGAGAAGGAACATAGACCCATAAAGGTGTGTTTGGATATTCGCATAAGAATAACAGACCGAGTATTTTATTAATTGACAATTAAAATATTCAAACACACCTTTAAACTCACAGACCGATCATGGAGCCATTCATCCGAATTATAGACCCATAAGTCTACCAGATTCTAATAACAATAGCTTTTTTAGCTGATAAAACAGTACACAACACACAACAGGCTAGATTATTAGAATATATCCTTTACGATAACCTCATGTCCAGTACATGCTTCCTAAAATAAATGTAATTTGAACATAGTTAATTTGATCAACTGCTCCAATCTTGAGATGCTCTAAATTAAAAGGACTTTTTATTGCCCCCAAGAACCAAAATGAGATTAATTAACCAAAATCTAATAACCCTGCTTTATAACAATCAAAGAAAACACTAAAGGTGTACAACTTTGGATGTCGCTCCCATCAATCAGGTGAATTTCATTTTGTACTTTGAGTTAGCATGCAAGGATGCTTGAGAAAACACGGTAATTGGCGAAACAAACGAATTTCATTAAAAAATGTGAAGTAGGTATTTGACTTTGGGTGTCGCTGCCGTTACGGGTATTCGTTTTACATAGTCGAACATAAAGATTCACATCTTTCAGCAAAAGACAATATGCACTGCTAATGGGTTACATTTGACGTTTTAAGGTATACTACTCTTTTACATTGGCAAATTTATATTTCTCTAATCGGAGTTAGGCAAATCAATCTACTTAACTTCAATACTTTTCTGTGCTTGTTAAAGTTTCAATTACGGTTTGTAAAGTAATAAGGCCGAATTCCATTCGTTTAGTAGGCGGCTACTTTGAGCTTTAAGCACATTACGGAAAGCGTTGCAATACGATATAGATTTAATGGGTAACAATTTAGGAAGTAGTTTTAGGTTACGGGATGTACTAAACCCGCAAAGGAAACCATATTTTATAATTTAGAGAATTTAAGTGAACCTTCAACATTTTTTTGTAGGTATAGAATATTGCTCATCACAAAATTATTATTATTAATATCTTCATTTCTATTTGTTAATCTTTCTCCACACATTCTTCCGCTTCCTTCCCGAAATACGGTGCTATTCATTGTTCAAAATGATACAAAAAGCCGCCCTCTAGCCACCCTTTAAGAATGCACTATTGTACCTATATCCTTGCAGTACGTATGTAGGGATAAAGGACCAAATTTTACATATTGATGGATTGTGATAACAACTCTCTTAACTATCGCAGCTGTAAGAATTCTGTGCTTGTAAGTTTAAAATGCTCTCTGTGTACTTTTATAATTTTAGTTTTATCTTCACCTAGGAACGCACTTCAGCACTTGTGTAATACGTAGTTTTTTTTTCTTGTGTTTTACAAAATGTATTTGATCAATAGAGCCCTTGTTTGCCTTAGTGTCACGCGTGTTTAATTTCCCACACTCGCATGTGTAATAATTTACCTAGAAACCAATAAAACTGCCAACCGAAAGCGGACTTAAGAGGGTAAGTTAATCATGCGTATCGGACCGACAATTGAGGGTGTCGATACTAATTAATATTTCGAGTACGAATTCCAAGGGAGAGATTTGGTCAGTATTGTTTCGTGCTTTCTAGGTGTTGTGACGTGCACTTGTTAAATTGGAGTAACTCGAATTACCACAGTGAGTATGAGTACCTCTGCTTGTATAATTATTGTATGAATGTAATTCGGCTTTTGTTCATAAAAGGGTAAAGGTGTACCCTTTCCTCAGAAACGTTGAGCGTATGAATTACGTATGAGATGCGAGTTATTAGTAGATAATTAATTACCGAAGGTACCTTCTTGATTAGGAGTTAGAGTATGTTAATAATTAGTAATTAGACTTAGGGGTGTCGAATGCAATGCCCGTAGAATGTGCATTTGTGCGTGCAGTTAATTACTGCTTGTCCCTAATTGGAATAGACTAGTTTGCTTGACCACGTTGGAAGGCCTCTGATGGCCTCATTGGGGGTACGTCGGGCATGGGTCCAGGTCCATATACCTGTATCAATTGGCCCGGCGTTGAGTAAAGCCTTCCTTCACTCATCGGGAGCTACGTCCGGCTGGGCCGGCGTTGGAAAGGCTCCATAGCGCATGGAGGATACGTGGCAGGTTGCTAGTCTTTGTTGTGCCGGAGATGGCGTCTGGACACGTGTAAAAGGCCAGCCATATTTATCTCACTTGGAGTTACGTTACAGTCGTAAGAGCTCTGGGCCAATTTAAGGGCGCGTAGGGCCGTCTGGTCGGTGGCTGTGCCCGGCACCTCAGGAATGGTTGGCCCAGCACGTCGGGGGAAACGCTCAGCATCTGGATCCGTCCTGCCCACCACGCTGGATGCACCGTCCACCAGGATTCATCGTGCGGGCCGGCCGATCAGTGTAAGGACCCCGCGTCTGGGTTTTCTGAGCCCACCGCGTTGAAAGACTCCTGTTACCCTCGTTCATTGTGAGGGCGGGGCGTTCCAGGGGCAGGCTACGTGTCCGCACCTAGATACATGTAATGTGAGGAGGAGAGCCATGGCAATTCATTGCGCATGAGGGTTACGTATTCCAGGCCTCGGCGGGCCCGGGCGTCACAAGGCCCCCTTTATGTGAGTTGCGGACAGCGTAAGGGCTACCGGGACATGTGGGCCCGGCTGTAGCCAGCTGACGTGTGAAAGACTCTTTTATACCCTCGTTATTTCCACGCAGGAGGGTAGGGATTGCACAGGGGGATACGTAGCCGGGTGGCATATGGGGTCCTGGACGTAAGAAGACCCTCTGTTCTTGTAGCCCCGCTACTAAGGTAGCTTGTTGAGAGTTGTTGAGTAATATGATTAGAGTAGTTAGGCTGAATGCAAGACAGAGGTGCTCCTTGTGTTTCTTATAATTACAGTGGTCCAGGCCGAGAGCAGTCATGGAGGCCAGGTACCGTTAGAGACCCAGATGATCCTGACAATTTGGGGTGAGTGATATCAATGGTCACGATTGACTGATTTATTGATTATATCGTCATGCCCCTCACATATGAAAGAATTGATTGACGTTAAGTAAATTATGACATCGATGCATATAAAAAGATGTCACCTTTCTGTAAGCATCATCTCTGCCTGCGAAAATATAGACTGGTGTCTTACACTTGTAGCACGCATACGAAACCAATTGTGGCATATTTTGCCAAAACTCCTGTTCAATAAATGCCATACTATACAGGGTCTACATCATATTTGGGAACACCCTGTCCACTAACTTTTTCAAATAAAAACCCAAATTGTTAGACGGATGGGCCGTGGAGTTATTCCGATAAGGAAAAGTGGGCCAGCAGCTGAAAAATGTTGAGAACGACTGATCTGAGGCATCAGCTTCCATTTTCTGGTGCTAAACGAAATATTTCAAACTCAAGTGTGGTTCCTGAAGAGCGCTAATGTTTCGGACATTATGACATTTTAATATGCTTGAATGAGGTAAGCTAAGTGTCTCTTTAACAGTAGGGTTAATGTCATCACTTTAACGGCAAGTGAAACAAATCATTGTGCATTACAATGACATCTATCATTCTTATTAAAAACGGGACGCGGAGCACGATGTAAAATAAAGCCCAGAGCAGAATACTATATTGTTTCAATGGAAACGACGGGAGAACCTAACCTTGCTATTTTGGACTTTTCAGTAATTTTATAATGATTTCTATGGCTTCTGCTATAAAATAAATTTTTGTATTATACTTACAGGAAGATAAAGGGAAACTAAGTATCTCGTAAAACATCCCCTTATGGTCTTGTATACTAAATAACTATTGATTATGTTTGTTTCACATTTTCTGAAGTGTTTATGAATTACTTTGAGGAATAATTTGATGGCGTGACTCATAAGAATTATTCACATTTTTAAGCGTTTTTGAGTAAAGGAGAGAGGCCACAAATATTATAGAATAGTGTCGAAATGTAAAAACCTAAAAACGTGATTCCTTTTGCATCCAGGAGCTTTCAGAGTTGAGATGGCACATCATCTGTCCCAAGTGTTTTGGTTTTCTTTTGCTGTTTTTATATCCTTTCAATCTTTTCTCTTGTGATTGAGAGCCCTAATAACGCTGTTATTTGTGGTTTGTTTTCAGTTACTGGTATTTCACCAGAAAAGAGGTTGTCAATATACTCTTTTCGTATTATTTTCTACACTTTGCGTCATTGGCGATTTCGCCTCCAGTTAATATTGAAAATTTTTTCTTCCCACGTAGCCCGCTGTTTTCTTTTCATTTTCCTAAGCGGGTTCTGTTCCATGGTTTTACATATGTATAACTGAGATTCCCCGCTTGTTGGTAAAGAGGTAGTCTACTTGAATACGGATTTATAAATCAATTTTATTAACGTTTAGGTCCGTTAATTACCGATTAATCGATTTTAGTTTCCTAATGGTATACGATCCAGGATTAAAACCGACCGGCCATTTGACCTCAGCATTTTACCGCGCAAAAGCTGCAAAGTGTGTCAAAAATGACGAAAAAAATTACAAATGACGCATCTAAGTACGAATCACGGGTAAACCCGTAGCCCGTAGAATGTAATGGCGAAGCGGAAACGCCGGGTGACCTGGCAACCCTACTCCCAACTTAGCGTTGAAGTCCTCCATTATTATAAGCTTGTGTTTTCTGGAATAATCTTGGTAGTTAGTTTCTGCAGAGACATTCTATCTCAGTACGTCACAAAATATTGAACACATCCAGCATGTTGTGGCTAGATCATTATTCCAACCCTTCTTCTGTGAATGTTGACTTTGACACCTGAATAGTAAATGGTGGCTGCTGAGGTAGATCATCTCCCTGAATAAGACCAACAAGTTCCCATTATCTCTAATATTTGGACAATTAATCTTCTCATTTCTGGAATTGTCTGAGCCCGTCACAAATTTTTGTCAGTCTGAGCCTTTGCAGGGATGGGTGCCGTTTGTTAAGGAAAACGTCACAAACCGGGGGTATGCGTTTAATAATTGCTATGATCAGATCGCATGTGTTAAGCAGTTGCCTAACACAGCAAAAATTACTAATGGAAGGAATAAATCTTCCGCTTTATATCTTGCCGTACACCTTTTATGTGCTCATTTACAAATCAAATTAGTTTTTTTTTTCAGTGTTTTCGTATTTTTCTTCGACCTTGATGATAGATGACATTGACATGACCTTGAAAACTGACTCAATATGGAATTGAGCGTGACCCAGCTTATTTAAATATTGGGCTCTTCCTGTACAAAACTGAGAAGATACAAGGGAAGTAGCAATGAAATTCAATAACGAAATTTCAATATACGAGTATTGTTCTTCAATGACAACCAAAACCAACTCATAAATGAGATTAAATTTCTCCTCATAATACTTACAAAATATTCCCATATACCCATATACCCCCGATTAATTCATCAAATTGATAAATCCCCTGATTCGATAATGATCGAATAAATTAATCTCACAATGATTCCCAAATAGTTGATATCTGGAGCAACAAATTCGCACCGATAATGAAAAGTACAAGTAATAATATATAAACAAATCTTACCTTCAAATGCAGGGACGTTGACGTCAGAAGTGAGCTCAATATTTCAACGTTGTAGTCCGTCAAACCCGATATTCCCAAGCTATGTCACTCGGTACCTAAATAATTGATTAATTCCTGAAGGGCCTGGATCTATTTGAACCTGCTTCAGTATTGTTTACGTTTTCGTGTATAACTGTTTCGGAAGGAAAGACAGCGTACCTACCACCAAATATTAACGCGTTCAAACTCAATCATATGTCGACAGAGAGTACAATAATTACGAATAAGATAATATCGTTCAAAAGTTAATTAAATTCGGTTTCTACTCTTGAAGAGGCAAAATTGTGAACTGTTAGTGCGCATTCCAAATGATAGCAGCTGTCGGTCGCCAAAGTGTATTGATAAGGAACCGTTGCCAATCTTGGTTGGTCTGGTACTTAAGAATTTAGCGTAGAAATCTAGACGAAAAAAACAAACTAAGTAAGAAAATACCCTGCAAACAATCACATGTAAATTCCTTATAAAAAAACTCTAAACTCTAGTATACAGGGTTGATTAACTCAAATCGAAGTTCTTGTACAGCGGAGATTTCTACAACACATGAGATAAGAAAAGGGATTAGCAAATGGCGGTTAACTTACGTATCGGTAATCCCAATATATATCCTCCCACAACTCGAGGTAAGTGCCTCAGCTCCAAATAACAAGGAACTAAGCACAACGGAAAGGGTCAATTACTAAAGACACTATCTGACAGTTGGACCCATAGGATTATCATCTCCGCTTCATGGTGTTACTACAACGTGTATTTAGAAAATATTGACCGTACTTGATTATGATTTCTCCCGTAATAACACAATCGTAAAAGAGAATAATTAACTACGAGATAATTTCCAAATAAACTAAAAAAATCACCCAGATCATGTTCTAAAAGAACTATGGTGGGGCTCTAAGAACCCTTTAGGTAGTTGACAAAATAAATCCCGACTCATGTGTATAATAAAATTAATTAAATAGCGGAAACACGAAAATTACGCTTGAACGTAATTTTGGTTTTAACTACCGCTGAAATTTCGTATACATTTCCAACGCCAGAATTGAACAGTAAAGAGAAATTTAAAATTTTGCACTAAGCAGATTATAAGAAATTTGAATTCGACACTACCAAAACGGAAACTAAGAAGAAAATTAGGATTACCTCGGTCCAATAAAATTTTTACATGTACCCACTTATTTCTATCGTAAATTGGTATGTTCTGTCAAGTTGGGGAGTCCATTTCTACGTTTCAATCTTATCCTATAACCCCAAAAATGCATGTCACATAATTAAATTAATACTTAGGTTTGAAAATTTTATTGAAAATAAACTTATAACTTATCGCTCTGTTTTTTTTTAATAAACCAACATTTAGATTTAATTCACATTATATTATACTGATACTTTATGTACATTTTCTTTTAAATTTAAACTGGTATCACTAACGGCAATGACAAAATTTTAAATAAACTCACTAACTTGGTCAGTTTATAACAATTTAACAATTTGCAAAAAATCACCTATTCTATCCACCACTATCATATAATTTCTTCCTATTACTTAAATTTTATGGGGGAACTAACTTAACGTTTCATCAATTTTTATTTTGTTAGAAAGTGATTATATGGCAGCGTTGGATAAAATGTTGCATTAGATACGTGAGTTATAGACAAACTTTTTCTAACAAACTCACGCGTCTAATACATAACTATTAATTACAATGTATGTTTGTAACTTTAAAGTAGTTTATCACACAATAAATCACTTACCAATTTTTTGTAAAAATTACACTCACTCAAACGTAAAGGTTGGAACCTAACCAAGAAAAAAAGGATGTAGGGGTAATTCATCCGGAAATAACGCAAATACAACAACCGCAAATTAATCATCCTCCACCCCCTCGTGTAATTACTTTAATGCAATTTAGATACGGTACGCCTGACTTGGATAATTAGCAGGGTGTCCAAATGTTATTGTGCTATCTTGTAGCTAATGCGATTATGTGAAACGAAATTAAAATGGCGTTCCATCCAATGTTTTATTATAAAGGTGCGAAATGGCATATTGATTTGCAATAACGCAAGATGTAATACGGAGCACTAGTGGACAATGGTTGCCAGTGGAAACGGCCGGAACCGTGTTATCTTCAACTTTAGTTGTAGGACAAATGCGAATTGAGGTCATTAGAGACCTCAGTTTTTTCCCTGCGGTGTTAATGCCAATTGACCTGCAGTTTAAGCACCCCCGAACACTAGAATGAACAAATCCCGTCGATGATAAGAACGGAATGAATGAGGCTTTCCCTTTAAATGGGAAATCACTGAACCGATATCGATATGCTATCGAAAATGGTTGAGGGAAATTTTTTGGAATTAATATGAACTGCCTGTCGGTTACTTCTAATGGGAGGTGCTTAATCAATATAAACTTTGATAATTTTGAATTATGATTTACCGCATTGTGGAATATATGCGGATTTCTGTCACAAAAACGGAAAGCGCGCTAACGATTAATTTTAGGGGTGGTGGCGTCTCCTTCTTAATGACAGCGTTCGTGTCTACAGAATCGTCGGTTAAATTCTTTAGGGCAAATTCTCAATAATAACCATCTATCGAATAGTAAAAGAGAAAACGTTTATATTAGTTGCGGGATTCCGTACCTAACAGCTCGTTAAAGTCGTTTTCTTATGTTTTATTCTAACAGTTTAGAGAACATTTGACCATTGGATTAATGCATCAGGGTGAACTAATAAAGTTCAATGTTGCTTGGTATTTTAGTGTTGCTCGGGTTTAAAATGTTGTTTCGCTGCTTTTTAATAACAGTAAAACTAAATCTACAAAGAATTTGCGTCTTCATGCCGTAATCACTCGTACTCGTACTCATTTTGCACTAATTTATACCATAATTAACAAATTTAGCACTACCTTCTAACACCCACTATAGGACCCATAAAAATTGTTGTAACAACTTTCGAATTAATGTTGTACTCATTTGTATTAATATAAACAAATTTGATTCTATTGTCATGTTGATCCCTTCTTCAATTTCATTGTAACTTCGATGCCATAATTATTACGTCTAGAATTTTTGGCCACTGATCATTCCCGCACAAGAGAACTACAAGTCACAGCACCAAGTATCCAATTAACCTTCATCCAATGAGTAGTTTTTGCTCTTATTTTGCACAAATTTGTACCGCAAAAGGCTTTTTTGTACCTTAGTTCTAAACCACATCGCAAATATTAGGCAACGTACTTTTATTTACGCCATGCGGATTTTCTTATTGGTTTCAGCAATGGTGGGTGAGAGTGAAATTTCAAATTTGTGGTTATTGATTTGGAGTGTACATAATTTCCATAATGGTATTTGAATTTGAAGTCAATGTTGATTTGTTTTAGAATTGTCAGACACTTAATTTTGTTTAAATAATCGGCTTATATTTTGTTTGTATTATTGATGAGAAAGGTTAGGGACATCTGGGAATAATTGCGTTGTGTTTTTTTTAAGTGTACTTAATTTAAATCGGGTCTTGCGATAATTTTGCGTTATTGCTGTGTAAAAGGTAATTAATTCGAAGATAAGCACTAGCAGGCGTTCGCCAAAGTAAATACAGGTGTTATTTTATCGAAGACGCATATTAAAGTTGGACGAGAGTGGGAGCCGGCCGTTTTCTCTAGTGGAATTGCTTGGTAAATATAAACAAGATGATAAATAAGTAGGATCCGAAAGAATGGAAGAGAATAAAGTTTTAGATTTAGATGGTGTACGACAGTCAGTATTGGTGGTTGTAAAGTTCTTGTAGAAGAATGTCTAGGTGGAGTTCTAACAGATATTAATTCGTCGTTATAAAAGTGAACATTTTAGTTCGAGTTAACAAACGTTGTCGAGTAGTAATCGGCGGACTTTCTTTAATGTTTCTTCAAGTCCCGATAAAGTGAAGTTTTCCACCACCCAAAAAACCACTCTTACATTTGAAATTACAACAAAGCAGTTTGTTTTAAATCAAGAATCACGTGAATGTAAAGAAAGAAGATCCCAAAGTATTATAACATCAGCTGGGGTAGTCTGTGTGGGTGGTTTAATGACCATTTACTATTGCACATAGTAGTACAATAGAGACAATCTGAGTCATTTACTTACTACAGGTAAGGGGTGAAAGCTTCAATAATGTATATATTTTGGTCTACAGTCAAGCCAAGCAAACAAGTCCGTCAAGAAGGCGATGGTTTGGTGTCGCTGTATTTTAGAAGTACAGTCTGTATCAATAGTGTTTGGCGGGAAATTTAAACTTGTTCAATTTTGGCATTTTTTTAATGTAGCTACGTTTGAAAACTGGAGAAAGAAATTTAGTACAAGAATTACAACCCAAAATAGTTAGCTAAGTAGGTACTACTAATGACAAAGCAGTGTGTATTTAAAAGTTTAAAACTAATTAAACAGTATCGTCGTCACTTTCCTCTTCACTGATTTCAGAACCTTCGCCTGATGTGCCAGTGATTACCGTGAAAGATAAACTTTCTACAGCTTCATCCATGGTGTTGTCACATTTATTCTTCCAATTTCTTAATGTGGATTATGTCGTATCCAGACTTATACTTTTCGATTTGATGATGAGATGTGCATTTTCAATTCATTCCAATTTATTTCATCCTGCTTCAGTCACTTTTATTTACACCAGGGTCATCTTCTGTTAGCAAGCACTCCATAAAATGGATGGATGTAGGTTTCGTAAAAAAATGTGATCTTTACCTCCAATGCAGCCAATTTTCTTCTTCATTTTATTAACTAAATTATTGATTGTAGAGACTTTGTTATGGACCATGTAAATTTCATTCTTCAAGACGCCTAAATCAGAATTATCCAATGTTATTTTGTAGGAAGTTGCACTTCGTTGCTTCTTTGATGGAAATTTCCATGTCCTATCATCGGCAAGTTTGACTTCGATCTACCGGATAACAATAAGTATCTATTTACTTCAGAGGAATATTAATGAAATGCACATTACCTAATCTTGGTTATGAATTTTGTTGGTTTGCCGGTCGCAGCAGCAGCTAGCTCTGCCCCTTTCCCAAAGGAAATATCTATACACCGGCAGCTTTCTCTTTGCCGAAGAATTCCACTACTTACCCTTTTAATAACATTTCTGGCTTCGGAAAGCACAATTGCAGAGGTTTGCTTCTCTTTTCTTGCCGTACGGATAAACTTGGTGCAACAAGCGCATTTTATAAACATTTAATATATAAATGTGTCACTGTCACATTTTTTACGGACTGTACACGCTTGCGTTGTAGGTATTGGCTGAACGTTTTCCCGCCACGAATTGTCTAAATTAGTTCGCATATTTTCCGAGGGACTCGTTTGCTTGGTGGAGCTGTATTAGAAATATTCGGTAGTGTCAATCTGAGCGTACAAAGTACAAACACAATTTTAATCTATGGTAGGTTGTAGTTTAAAATTTTGTGGTGGTAGTTTGTTTTGAATTAACTTAATAGTTTTAAATGAGTAGTTCTTTAGAAACGTCTAGCATTTATGTCCACAGATCTGCCTTGAATAATATGAAAGAACTATTGAATAAATTACCAGCTATGAAGTTATTTTACTAGGATTACACTGGAAAATGGGAAAAATTTACAAAATATAATTTTCGGTGCAATACCCAGCATATATGCTTACTTATTATGAAAAATATCTCAATCTTTCTCAATTAATGAATAACACAGCATGAAAAATGTAAATTATCATATTTTCCATAAAAAAATCAACAGAAATTGAAACTACAAACAAAGGAATTGCAAATAAATACGTTGCTGCTTTGAATGGAAACTTAAAAACAAAATAACTTATTTTAGCTTCAGCGTAAGCTTCCCTAAAATTATTAACAAACGAGTTGGAGCTTTTTATACAAATTCAGACGAAGTCAACATTTATTTGTTCCTAGTATTTTATGTGGGGTAATTTACGTTAAATGTTTAATGCCCTGTAGCTTTATTAGTAATTAATTGCATTTTTTTAAAGCTGTTGCGTTTTAAACAAATGTATTCTGTTGGATATCTCAATAACCTGATGCTAAATTATTAACGAGCATTCATGATTTTGACTTTCTGTCCGTCCGTCTAACTGTGTGCATGATAACTCGCGAACACTGTCGAATTTTCCAGTTCTGTTTTCAGTAATAGATAGACAATGGTCAAGGGACTAACGGATTAAATTTTCGTAATTTGGACGTACAAAATATGCTTTTTACACTACAAATTAGTTCAAAATGTACGCAAAATTATGGCACAAAAACTGATATTAACCTATTCAAGGTTTGGTTCTAGCATTAAAAATGGTAGTAGTACAACATTTGTCATTTTTTTTTGGAGATGTTTCACTCAAATTAAAAATATGTTAAGCTGAAAGGTTTAAATCATGTCAATGCTAGTGAGAATCTACGGGGTGATCCGGGGGGTGATATTTTTTCAGGAGTCATATTCCATGTGCAAGCTGGCCATTGGGCAGATGTGAAGTTAATAATTTCTCGCATTTCATCGTCCGTTACCGGTACGACAAATTATAATGGAGGTGGTCTGCACTTAAAAAGACTCGAGGTTCAATTGATTTAGGGTACGTAGCAGTCCGTTACGTTTAAATTTGAAATACTCATTTTTCTGGCAGCGAGCCGGTGTTCGAAGTCTTTAATTAATCAGTTAATTAAGAAGAAATGATAGAGGAATTATAATTTTCAAGTGCTGTTCAAAGTCAGTGTTGCTACGCAATTGGTATAAATTTACAGAAGGTTTCAATTTTAAAGTTTTGTCTTGGTTCAAATGAAAGTTTGTATCCGAGCAGACAGTTCAATAATGTGAGTCGTCACGGAAAGTTTGGATAATTACAACAAAGTACTGATTTCAGGCTATTTTTTTCTTGTACTCGACCGTTTGTAACGGGGTGAAATGTTTCAATAAGGCACTCTTAGCCTTCAGGTGACTTGTTATTTTAGCATTGCTTATTTTACAGTTTGTATGTTATCGTATATTGCTATAATGTGTAAAATGAAGGTTTATTTTGTATGCGATATCAGAAAATTATGTGCGGATTTGAATTCCAGTAAACGTAAAAAAAAAGAAAATCCAGATAGTTTTTGTTTGTTCAATGAAAATTTCTCTTTTTTCTCTTATGAAATTTGAAATTTTATATTTAAAAAAACCATTTCCTGTAAAATTTAATACAAAACTCGTCCTTACACACTACAATTCGATCGTTCATCTCATCTACTTGTAAAAAGATACAATAATTGACCATATTTTACATGTAAGTCATGGAGTAATTGCAAAAAAAGTATACTGCAAAACAAGAAAAACGCAGAAAATGAAAAGGTTCAGTCAAATTATAACAAGTTTATTTATAGAAAATAAAAGGCAGAGGAGACCTTGTGTGTTCTCAAGATTTTGATCTAAAACCTGATACCTAAGGGTTGTTCGTAAAGAGGGAGACTTTGGATGCATTTGATACGCTGAATATTATTTTTTATTTAACAGGTTCTCACTTTTTGTTTCCAAGATCCTATCATGCAATTATTTTTGTTCAAAGCATCTGATAAAAGACTAACCGTAATTATCTAAAATGTTGCCAGGGAAACATCGTTAACTTCGTTTAATCAGAATTGCTAAACCCTTTTAATTTAAAACCGACATAATTAAAACCCTTTATTATTAATAAGCAGCCTTTTAAAAGCTTATATTGCATTCATGTTTCGTGGATAACAAAATTTTAATGGATCACCGAGACATTTAAATCCTTAACGTTTGGGAACATTGTCTAATTTCAAGGATGAAGAATGGATGCGAAAGTATTTGTTATAATTCGCAAAAATGTAATTCATTTGTGACTGGTAGCACTTATATTTTAAGGGTCATAAATATGAATTAGTTTACGTTGAAAATTTACACCAAGTGCACGTTTAAACTTTACTATATTAACGATCTCTGGTTTAGTTCGTTTCCGCGAATTAACCGTGTCATTTGGGAAAACAAAACAAGATTAATTACGTTGTTAAGGGAATATTTAAAATTTTATTAACGCCCTTTAAATTCTAAAACTTCACAGGTTTATTGTTTTTCTTCGTTTAATTAACTCAGTTTGAAACGCGCGGACAAAAATAATTAATTAACAAATGCGTAAAACGCTTTCGTGGAAAATTAAAAATTCCTTCCCGATAACAATATTGTAATTTATGCGTATCGCCCTCTACATTTTTAACCGACAGTGGAAAATTTATCGTTCGGATTTGGGTTTACATTTACATCTACGAAAGGGAATCGCACTAATCTTCCATTAAAACACTACAATCAATAACGGCTGTCAATGGATTCAGCCGCCATATTTTAAAGATTAGAAGAGTACAGGGGAAGATAAACTACCCGATTTATATTTCAATCCTTGCCCTAGTCTCCTCACTTAAGCTGGAAGAGCAATAATTGTCGATTGTTTCAAAATACTAACCTGTTTTAATACACACTTTGTTAAAGAGAGGTAATGTTTCCATTACAAAAGGAACTAAAAGGATAACTACCTTTGGCGTCATCCCAATGCATTATTCCGTAAAGTGCAAAGTATGCGAGAGCTTTCTCGATAATGCATGATCAATTTTATGTACCGCGCCGACGAAGTGCATTTTTAAATTGCCGCAAGTACCTTTTATCATAACGGTTTTTACAGATAATGTTAGTGCCTTCCTACCGATACTTTGCATCTGCGATCATGTAAACAAGGGTGTTTATGTTATTCCAGACTCGTGAATAATAGACCATCAATGAATATTCTAATTTGTAAGGTTTCTCGTTTCGGTATTTCCTACAGTTTGTGTTAGTTTTATGTTATTCAGCTCATTAATATGTGCCTCATCGGCCTCATGTAATTCTTTGGTTCGATATGCTACGAGTACACGACTCCGCAGGCTATGCTTGTTTTCTAGACATCAACGAATTGTTATTTGTATTTGCTTCCACTATTTCTTCTCCTTATTGCTTATATGTACACACATACTCTTATAGACTGGCAACCTTAAATTATTTATTTATCCTTTTTCCATCAGAAGAAATGTGTACAATAAGACGACAATGAGACTAGGACGATTCAATGAATGCGAAGGATCTAAAGGAAGTTAATATTAGAAGGCAAAAAATAGTCGTAGTCAGACAGTTGAAGAAAAGCGAGTCTCGGCCATCGTGTGAAAACAAGACACTCAGGAATATTTATTTTATCCTTAAGAATCAACAAGCTTGATAAAGAAATCAAGTAATTAATTGTAATCAATTACTAATCATATTATTTCTTAAATGATCAACCATTTCATCAATATTAATCAAAATAGTCGATTATTGGACAATGAATCTATAATCGTCCCCACCGTTTCCCCAACTATGAGTTGTCCTTCAAAACTATACCCTGTGTAACCCATTATTCCCCTTCCAGGAGCATACTGATGTCCTGAACACCAAGGAGCTCAAAAGGAGTTCAAAACTGAGTGAAGGGTTCTGTAAATTCGACCAAAGATAGCTGCTCCCAATAAACATGCTCCCAGTGAAAATAAATTAATAGGCAACATTGATTTTTTGTGTCACCAATGACGGCTTGTACGTCCATTCCCACTATATATACTCGCGTCAAGGTACAATCAGAGATAAGGTACTTTCCGAGGGAAAATTTGCCACCAAGAATTCGCCTTGGAATATTCGTCCTCGCTCTTGTGACTGAACACAATATCGATCACGTTTTTTGAATTTGAAACCAATCTGATTTTGTTTAAGAATTATTTGTTATCGAATGTTGTGCAAATAATAGCGTAATTTTACATCAGTAATTACATTTAATCCAAGTGTTGTTAAAATCGAGATTCAAGTGTTATAATTAAAGTGAAGGAAATGAGTTTCCCAAGTATCATCGTTTGGCGTTTGTGTGTTTGTGTGTCAGTTATAAAAAGCGCAGTTACGACCGGATATTTTGAATTATTTAACATTGTGAAGTAGATAAGATTTCCATTAATCAATTTGTTCTATCGATCGCTTGCTGCGTGGTATTTGGCTTCTAGCCCTGAGCTTGATCAAATTTTTCATCTGTAAGTGTTCTATGATCGGTTCTATGTTTAATCGACCTAAATTACGACAACTCATGCTAAATTTGATGACTATATCTATCTATAACGTATTAACATATGTACCATTCGTCATGAAACACCCTGTATAAAAAAAAGGTTTGATTACAAATGTGAAATCTATAATTTTATAATTATTTGCAAAAAGGGATAGCTTTCTATTTGATGTATAGGGTAATTTTCATGCAAGTTGATAATATTTGTTAACATTTTGAAGATTCTTTTTAAAATTATAAATATTCCAGGCGCGAAACTGTTTAGTAAATCATATATTATGTCCCTCAATGTAATTTGACATTCATTCAACTCATTTAAAGATTAGACACTCGAATAAAAAATTTTAAAATTATTCTCTCACCCCTTAACAATAAAAAGCAACCCCCGAGACAGGGCCAACTCTGAACGTATACTCTGGAGGTAACTTCCGTGGCGAATGTTCCAAGTGTAAATACGCTGTCGAATTATCCAGTGATAATTCCCACAGCGCATTATTTGTTATAGACAATTGCCGGCTTCACGTTGATGGACAATGGATTTGGAAGCTTACTATTATAAAGTAAATCAATTAATATCACGAACCTCCCTTGTGAATAAACCCCTCCAGACAACCAGGAAATGAAAGAAACAAAACGAGTTGCTAAAAAACACATGCTGCATTTAGTAGATACTAGGGAGAGGTTTTAACGGAAGCTTCATGAGAACATTTTTCGAATAGCGGCTATTCCGGCAACAACATTGTTTAATCCGGGCGCCGCTTAAAAGGGATTCCTTCATTTAACAGCTTTAAACAATTTCTAAGAAAGGTGCAGATTAAGGAAATCTCGTTAGACGAACACTTTGGTGGCTGCAATGGCCAATTACTGTACGTGGCCTTTCGCGACGACCTAAATGGATTTATATGTGAGAAAAAAGCTAGCACTATCTTGACGAAAGCTTGTGTACAAACGTTATGGGGATTTTACTTTTATGGATAGATATGGATAGATTATGGATCACTTTCAGCCTATTAGGGTGGGATCTTGGTAAAAAAAAGAAAGATAAGGGGGCTGTGGTAGAATGTCCTGTCGAAAGGGACTTTGTTATTGCTTTCGTCTTCTCGTTGCATAATAAAATTTATAATTCTACCTAATAATTTTAAGAAATTTTCCCTTTGTTAGTATGATACGTTTGTAACACAAAAGATCGGTAAAGCGTAATAATATACAGTAAGAGGATGCCGAGCTTGAACCTCTAACGAGAGATCTTCGCGACAAAGCTCCGTCACTTGACAAACAGCAGTCTTTAGTTTCTCCTGCAATTTTGTAAATCGTACCGAAATAAACCGTAAGCATTGATGCATCTATCTCTTTTATCTCCCATTAAACATGATACGATTTGTACTTTTCTCTGGACGTCCACTTCTGAACTTTGATCATAATGTGAATTTGTAAATCGTTCCGAGTTTAATTAAATGTAGAAATGTCTACTTTGTAACCTACCCTTTGGATCAATTTTTGCGAAAAGTTTCAGCAACCTAAATTTGAATTTTGTTTTGAAATGTACATCAGCTATTTACGTCGTGTTGTTGAGGGAAGGTAATCCTACGAAACTGTTTCAGTCTTTTTTTCATAAAATGTAGATGATTGATGCTATGAATACTGATGTGTCCTTTTTTACGAAAAGCTCGTATCATTTAAAATACGCGCATGCAGGTATTACAAGCTTTCGTATGCAAAAAGCTAGACTGCTAAAATTTATTTTCCCTTAAATTTCGTATACATATTAACAAAATTACATTTAAAATAAACGAAAAATCACTTGGAATGATTAATTGAGTTTAATTTGAATATTTTCGCAGTGAATGCCAAGGAAATAGGACATTTGCCGAGTAATTTGTTATTTTTTCGACGTAAATGGCATCTTACGCGTTTAGGTGGGTATATTAAATTATAAATTTCAATTTAGTTCAGAATTATGTGAGTTTCAATAGCATAAATTACGCGTATAATGTAATTTCTGATTTCGCTTCATTAACACACAATATCGCAAACGGAATTTAGCAACACAAAACCGTTTCCAACTTTCCTTTGACATATGCGACGAGATGAAGTTCTATCAGAAAGTGATTACTTGCATGAAATATGATGAAGATGCTTTCTGTAAGATTGAACAAGAATAATATATCTTTGAAAACGTTGAAAAAGTCTAGTATTAAAAACGAAAAAAGTACAAATGGGATTTTAGAAAGCGGCGAGGTCAACAAATAAATAAGCAGCAGTTTTCTTTCGGATCAATATACTGGAACTACAGTGAATTAGCGAATTCGTAGAACTATACAGATATATAAGATCTTGAAATAAGAAGTTTCGGTGAAAACAATTTATACCGAAGTGATGTAAGTTGAGTGTAGGATTACTTTGAAATGACACCGGCCATAACAGTATCATAATTTGTCAAAGCTAACGATGGAACTGGAAGTAGGAAAAAACTCCTTTTCATCTAAAACCGTTGAAGTAGATCGAATTTTTATTATTTCTTGAGCTAAAGTTTGGTTTATTAAATCTTCTAACGTTTCGACGTTACCCCCCTTAATGACATTGTTTGGGTCAATATGTGCTGTCAGTATCACGTTGGCTCATTTAATATATTATACATACGTAAACTTTTGCATCACTTGCTCTCACTTTAGCTTTAAGATTAGAAGTCATAAATCATGTTACAACGCGTCATTGGCAAATGGAAACGACACAAGGGTTTGCTTAAATCGCTATGAACACGCATAATTGTTTAAAACGGAAGACTTTAAAGTTAATAAGAACATGTAAAAGTTTTCCACTCATAATAATGATACTATTAACCTTTTCGTTCATATACCAGTGTTCCAGAACTATCGAATCTTAATTTTTCCCAACAATCTTTTGGGGACGACGCCATGGGCACCTCACGGATAAAGGAGTGACACAACCGTTTCAAAGATGGCCGCACATCGGTAGACAGCCAACCACGTTTAGGGAGACCCTCAACAAGCCGAAATGGCAATGTTATTGAGCAAAATGCGGACTGTTATCATGCAGGGTCGTCGTATCACAGTCCGAGAAATTGCAATGGAGATAGGGGAAGCATTAGATCGGTACATTCAATTTTGACAAAGGGTGTCTGCCAAATTCGTACCGAAGCAGAAGCAGTGCAAACTTTTTGAACAACGTGATCACAGGAGATGAGTCATGGGCTTCTCGGTACGACCCAGAATCGAAGATGCAATCGTCACGGCGCCGGCGGAAACATCCGCCATCTCCGAGGCAAAAAAATGTTTTCGCCGCCTTCGTGCTGTTGTGCGACGCAAACGACCGGATGTGTGGGCAGCAAACTCTTGGGAGCTCAATCTCGATAATGCACCCACCCATTCTGCGCATTTAATTTAGGTTTTCTTATAGCCAAACCCAACATTCCTGTTCTTCGTTAAGCTCCCTACTTATCTGGCATGACTCCGAATGACCTTTCGCTATTTCTTAAGCTCAAAATGACACGATTTGAGCCAAGAGGAGACATAAAGGGAAATGCAACGGCCAGACTGAACACCATTCCAAAAAATCCGCTCCGGGTGTGTTTTTAAAAATGACGGAAACCCGGAATCGCTGGGAGAAGTGTGTGCATTACCAAAGAGAGACCTTGAAGAAGATGAAAGTTTCAGAGCTCGAAAGAAATAACTATATGTATTTCGACCAAAGATTCGATACTTTCCGAACAAACCTAGCATAGCCAGTTCCGTTCCGAAATAGGCAATAATGTGTATGATAAAAAACAGCCTTTAAAATAGGACCAAAACTTTGTTTAGTACAACTAGAGACCTTTGAGGATAAAATAAAGATATTGCAAAATAAGATGAAGCTAAGAAATATGGGAGAGGAGAAGGTATTCATAAATAACGACCTAACAAGAAAAGAAAGAGACATAGACAAGCAAATCAGGAAAAGAGCGGAGAAGATCACCATAGAAGGAAGGGAATGGAGGTGGAATAGAAGAAAGAATGCAGTAGAGGAAGTGGCAAGTAATGGAAATCCAGTAGGCATCCCAAAAGACTGATTAAGAGATGGACTGGGCACTAGATGACGAAAACCGCAACGAAAATGGACATGCACAAAAGAAATAACAAAAGTAAGCACAATAGAGAGAAGGGTGGGACAACTTTAAGAATAGGCACTTCGAACATTAGAAGCTTGAACGGCAAAGAGCATGAACTGGTAGAAGAATTTGAAAACGCAAAACTAGATTTCTTAGCAATTACAGAAACGAAGAAGAAAGGCCAAGGAATAATACAGCTCGAAAGAGGACACACACTACTATACAGTGGAGTAAAACCGGAAGTAAGAGCAGCAGAAGGAGTGGGCTGTATAATAAGAAAAGAACATGTAAAATGTTTGAAGAAATGGGAATTTATATCAGGGAAGGTTTTAAAAGTGGAACTACAACAAAACCAACAAAACACAATGACTCTGGTTATAACCTACGGCCCTAGCGAGGACGAAATAGCTAGCAAAAAAGACAAATTCTGGGAAGATTTGACAGCAATCACAGAGAGTATAAGCGGCAGATTAATAATACTAGGAGATTTTAACGGACGAGTCGGAAAAAGGAAAAATGAGGTAGCAGACGTAATCGGAAACCAAGGGGAGGATCATAAAAACAATAACGGAGTGAGATTAATAAACTTTTGTGTCGACAACAACCTAATAATAACAAACACATTCTACAAACACAAAGAGATACACAAGTTTACGAGAGAAGTTGAGAGCAGAAACGAAAAATCCATAATAGATTATATTCTTATTAATAGAGAATACAGAAAAGAAATTATAGACGTCAAAGTAAAAAGGGGACCAGAAATTTACAGCGACCACTACTTAGTAGTTGCAAAGAGTCGTTTAGATACAGAAATGCAAACAAATTGCGTGGAAAAAACACACCTGACAAAAGTTAACGAAGCCATTAGGACATATAAATTACAAGAACCGGAAATATTTATGAAATTTACAGAAGAAATAGAAAAAAAGGCAGAAAAAGATTCAGCACAATGGGAAACCATGAATTTGGAGCAACTATGGCTGCTCTTCAAAGAAAGCGTAATATCAACAGCGAAAGAAACGTGTGGTGTAATAGGCATAAATAAAAACAAAAAACAAACGAAATGGTGGAATTAAGAATTAAAAGAACAAGTAAAAATCAAGAAAGAAAAATGGAAACTATACCTAAGTCTGAAATCGGAAGCCAGCTACCAAGTATACAAGCAACAGCGAATAAAAGTAAAAGCAATGGTACTACAATCCAAACAGCAAACATGGGAGGAGTTCGGAAGAAAAATAGAGGCAGATAGCAAAACAAACCAAAAACTATTTTATAAAGTGCTAAAAAACTTAAGGAAAGATAAACACCACACATTGAAGTACGTGAAAGCAAAAGATGACAGTGTATTAACAGAAGAGAAAGCAATCATAGAAAGATGGAAGGAATACTTTGAAGAACTGCTCAACCTAGACACACAAGCCAATTTTCTAACCGAGGAAGAAATCAGCTATACAGAAAGCGAAGAGGACAGTAATATACAAATGGAAGAACTGAGGAAAACGATAAAGTATATAAAAAAAGGGAAATCAGCTGGCCACGACAAGATAAATGCAGAGATGCTGAAAAACCTAGGGGCGCGAGGGACAGAAATGCTAACAAAAATCTTCAACAAGGCATGGACTACGGGAAAAGTACCAGAAGACTGGAAGTTGGGAATAATAATACCGTTATTCAAGAAGGGCGACAGTAGAGACTGCAGTAATTATAGGGGCATTACAATACTAAGTGTGGTATCAAAGATATATGAACACATAATGGGGGCACGACTAAGAATCCAAATAGAAGAGCAGCTAGCAGACACTCAGAGTGGCTTCAGGAAAGGAAGGAGCGTACAGGATCATATCTTCAGCATCAAACAAATGATAGAGAAAAGCAAAATGCAAAATTCTGAAATTTACATGGCCTTTCTGGACCTTGAAAAAGCATTCGATAGAGTACCGCGAAGCGTAATATGGAAAAGTCTAACGCAAAGGAAGGTGAGTGCAAAGTTAATAGAAGGAATAAAGGGGTTATACGAAAATAACAAAAGTTATGTGAGGAGGAATAATAGACAATCGACAACATTTGAAATAAGCGAAGGTTTAAGGCAAGGAGGGGTCCTGAGCCCAATACTGTTTCTACTGATAATGGACGATATCATCAAAGCAACAGCAACCAGAACCAAAAAGGTGCATATCGGTACCAACAAGCTAATACCCGTGAACGTGTCAGAATGTGCCTTTGCGGACGACGTAATGATTTGTGCAGCAAAGGAGAAGGACCTGCAAGATAACCTACGGATATGGGAAGAAGAATTAACAAAGAGAAACATGATAATAAACACGAATAAAACAAAAGTAATGGTGATAAGTAAGGAGAACAAGAACATTAACATAGTAATAAATCAAAACAAGATAGAACAAGTCGAAACATTCAAGTATTTAGGGGTATTGATAGACAGAGAGGGAAATATGGAAATGGAAATTAACGAGAGAATTGGTAAGGCAACAAGATTATACCACAGCCTAAACAAGTCGTTTATAAGCAGAAAGGAAATTAGTACAAAAACAAAAATGACAGTATACAAAACGGTATTTAGACCAATCCTAACATACGGAAGGAGAGCTGGGTGCTGACGAATACCATGAAAAGTAAAATACAGGCCACCGACATGAAATACTTAAGAAGAGTTAAAGGAATCACCAGAATGGACAGAATAAGAAATGAGGCGGTGCGAGAAGAACTGGAAATTGAGCCAATTATTGACATGACAGAGAAACAAAAACTTAAATGGTTTGGGCATATATGCAGAATGGACAACAACAGACAAGTTAAAAGGATATGGGAATCAGGCGTACAAAAGAAAAGAACAGGAGGACGACCCAAAAAAACGTGGAACGATGAAGTGGCGGCAATACTGAAAAGAAAAGGAAGAACGTGGGCAGAAGCGAGAAAACTGGCAAGAGATAAGAAACAATGGACAAAATTTGTACACGAAATTGAAATGTAAATTAAAAATTATGTACCTTACACCTTAGGGTAAAAGGTTTCTTTGATTATATATACTTAAATAGTTATGGCTTAACACAATGACATAGCTTAGGACTCAGCGGCCCCACCTCTCTACTTTAAATACTGCTGAAGATTTCTTAGGCAATGAGAAAAAATGCACGAAATTAGGCTTTAAATGTGTATATGGGTCAATTAAAAAACACACCCACACATATTATAGATATAATTCAAATTGCCATTCCGCATAGCGTCTCGTGACGGATGAGATTAATTTAATCCCGTGCAAAATGAACAGTCATACCTACAACTTAGGATTCTAAATGAATTCCATGAATTCCCAAATAATTTCATGAATAAGTAATTCCATCAATTTCAAAATAATTTCATGAATTTCAAAAGAATTCCATGAATTCCAAGAGTTCCATGAATTCCATAAGAATTCTATTCATTCCAAGAGGTTTTACACCAGAATTCCACGGTGGTGTGACCCTTTGTTTACACTAAAATTCATTCATCGATTCCATACTAAACCAGGTACTAAACAATCACGTTTTCTTGCAGTCTTCCCTAAATAAATGGGCAATATCTCTTCCTAATTACAAAAAAAACTGTTTTTAAGGGCAAAGAAAACCAAAATACTTGATTTTTTACCAGGATTACAGGAGAATATATGTAGCCTTCTAAGCTAAACAAAAGACAACCAAGGTAATTGTGGTTCGGTAATAAAGCCAATGCCTACTAACTCAGCTCAATGGGTTCAATTAGAGTTGATAACCGGGCGCCAGGTCCTATCCCCAATGGTATATGCCTCCAGCGGACCAATAGAGGTGATATAGCCACGAATTACCTGTACTAATACTCAACAGTAATAATGAAGTACCCAAGTTCAATGTTAAATAAACGAAAATTATATTTATTGTAACAACAAAATAAAACAAACTCTATGTAAGATGGATTATTGTTAAATAAACTGAATATTGGTTTTAAGATGGACGGAGGTAATAAGGTAGAAACGGAGGATGTAATTTGTAAATAATGCAAGGCCTTCTACAGTTGCAATAAAATCAGCAAGAAATAATATACATAAATATTGACAACTTACCCTGTTGGCCGGACGATAGCTAGAAGATAGCTAGTGGTGAATGAAATATTAGGGGTTGTACAACCAAAGCGCTTTGTTTGCTACCGCCGTATGTGTTTATTCGATGAATACAGCAGCCCTCCGTACTGTCAACTGGCAAGTAGCGTTTAGTCTTACCGCCCAAAAATTACGGTAAGTAAAATGGATAAATATGAAGCTACCTAACTGTAGAAACGACCTAATTGCTAAAATTAAGATGGTTATAATGACCGATGGACGAATAATTAACGGATTGGATGGATCACAGGTGAGTATAGATAATCTCTTGCTTCTTTTGTATGTAGTTTGATATCAACAGGTATTGGTATGCAGATATGAGCCCAGGGTCAGCAACAACAACAACCACAAGGGCTGATTTACGCGACGCTGCTATCCAGTGTGGTGATAAGGAGTTGAACAATAACTTGACTGGTGACTTCCTTAGGTATTTAATTTGACGTTTCAATTTGCTTCAAGATTATGACTTTAAATAAATAGGCTAAAATTTTAGAATTACGATAATTAAGAAATCTGATTAGTTCTTACCCTGATAGTCGACCTCTTTTCCCTCTGAGCCTTAAATCCCACTACTGTGGTTGCTAATTATGAGTACTAATTATCTAACTAATTGTTTCTAAATTAATTAGCTGTACTAATGAAATGCGGAAAATCTGGCCTAATAGTTGCCTTTTAATTACAGGTACCGCAAATCACGTTGCTCTCGGAAAGTACAGGTGTAAAATGAACGAGATATCAGTTTACGCCAAATACGAAATTTTATGTTATCAATTATTCTCCAACATTTTGATTTCTAAACTCCTAAGTGTATATGCAACCTATTCTACATGATTCTTCTCAAACCCAACCGTTATATATCCCCCTGTCCAAAAAAAATTTTCCCAAAATTTTACTTAATAGGTATATAAAAAAACAATTGAAAGTAAATAATTATAACTACTCTTCTTCAAAATTAAAAGGCTTTAAGTCTTTTACATGCCATTGGCCTCTGTCTAAACCTACTTCATTTTCTAATTCATATGTACAATATCCTATTTTCCTTTTAATTCTAAAAGGGCCCTCAAATTTATTAGCTAATTTTGCATTAAAATAATTTCCAGCATCAGACAATGAATACCTTCTCTTTAAAACCCAATCTCCTTCTTTAAATTCAACATCCCGTCTCCGTAAATCGTATCTAATTTTTGATCGTTGGTGCGCTTTTTCTAGATTGTCCCTAACTATTTTACGCATTTTATCTAAAATCTCTCTCTTTTCTAACTTATTGTGATTCCCTGCCATTTCATTGTCTAAGTTTAATGAATGATACTCATCTCCTGATAAATTCATGTTTTTACCAAAATTAACAAAATATGGACTAAATGAAGTTGTTTCGTGACGAGCACTTCTAATTGCACATGCTAATGCACTTAAATGTTCGTCCCATCGTTTATGATTCTCTTCTTTAATATATGCAGAAATCATTGTTTTGATTACACGATTCACCCTTTCGGTATTATTTGCTTGTGGATGGTAGTTAGGATTAAATATTACCTTGACTTTATATTTTTCAACTAATTTCTTAAAATCATTACTTTTAAACTGTACGCCATTATCACAATGCATAATTTCGGGTACACCAAAAACATGGTAGACTTGTTCTTCTAAAATTTTACAAACTTTAGTCGCTAGTGCTCTTCGTAAAGGAAACAATAAACTAAATTTACTAAAGATATCTGTAACCACAAAAATATATTGATTCCCTTGGTTAGATTTAGGTAACGGACCGATTAAATCAAAACTTATCATTTGCCAAATTTGTTTAGGTATAATAGGGTTTCCCATTTTCCCTGCTACCAATTTTTGTTCCGGCTTAGTTTTTTGACATACTACACAACATTTAACATATTTAGTAACATCAGCTTTTAGAGTTGGCCAATAATAATGCTGTACGATTCTATGAAAGGTTTTATAAATACCTAAGTGACCTGAAATTGTTTCATCATGACAAGTTCTCAATACTTCTTTCCGTTTATCTTTAGGTACAACCAATTTCCAACAATCATTTGGTTCTTGCGATTCTAAACAATTATATTTGAGTCGTTTATAAAGTTTGTTCCCAATAATTTGCCACTGTGGATAATGTATGGGTTTACTACAAATGGAATGGAACATTTTGTGATACCAAGGATCGCGAATTTCGGCAATATCCCCTAACTCGATTAAATTGATTTCGACTGGAATACTACGTGATAAAAAGTCCGGTACTACATTTTCCTTTCCCTTACGATGTATTACCTTATAATTATATTGTTGCAGACGTAACACCCACCTACCTAATCTACCTTGCGGATCCTTTAAATTATCCAGCCATACTAAGCTATGGTGATCAGTTATTACTGTAAATTTTGTATTTTCCAAATAACACCTAAGTTTTTCTATGCTCCATAAAACTGCTAGACATTCTCGTTCCGTAACTGAATACTTTTGTTCGGTACTAGACAAGGATCTGGAAATATAACATATAACATGTTCTCTGTTATCATAGAATTGAGTCAAAACTGCTCCTATACCTACAGAAGATGCGTCTGTTTGTAAGACAAATTCCTTATCAAAATTTGGTGTAGCTAATATAGGCGATGAAATTAAAATATCTTTGATTTCCCTAAATGCATTTTCACAGTCAGAATTCCAACAAAATTTAGTGTCCTTTCTTAACAGATTTGTCAATGGTGAAATTAAGTCTGAATATGACGATATAAAACGTCTATACCAAGATATCATTCCTAATAATCGTCTCACTTCAGTAATATTAATTGGTTGAGGCATAGTTAAGATACATTCAACCTTTTCTGGATCTACCTGTAATCCATTAGAATTAATTACATATCCCAAGTATTTGAGCTGCGATCTACAAAATTGACTTTTTTCTTTATTGAGTATTAAATTAGCATTTTGCAAACGATTTAATACTTCCGTTAAGATCTCTAAATGTTTTTCAAAATCTGGAGCAGTAACTATTATATCATCTAGATAACAAAAAACAAAAGGCTCTAGTTCCGGGCCTAAAATGACATCAACTAATCTTTGAAACGTCGCCGGAGCGTTCGTTAAACCATACGGTAACCTAGTGAATTGAAAAAGACCTCTTCCAGGTACTGTAAATGCTGTGCATTGTTTACTGTCCTCGTCCATAGCTACCTGCCAATATGCACTCTTTATATCTAAACTACTGATGTAACGAGTATTTCCTAATTTTGTTAAAATTGTATTTAAATATGGTAACGGGTATGCATCTTTTTCGGTGATTTTATTGAGTTTCCTGAAGTCAACACAAAATCTTTGGGAACCATCTTTTTTCGGCACTAATAATACAGGCGATGACCATGCGCTGCAAGATTTTTCGACTATACCTTCCTTAATCATCTTGTCTAATTCGTCATCGATTAATTTTTGTTTATAGGGCGATACTGGATAGTAACGCTGTTTAATTGGTGAACTGTTAACTTTAATAGCATGTGTAACTAATTTTGTGCAACCTATCTCTTTATCCTTAAAATAGTTAAAGTAATTACTGACAATTGTGTCCAAACGTAATTTTTGATCACTGGTTAATGTCGATATGGATTCAATATGGTTTATTATTGGCTTAACTAAGGTTTCTGACGAAAAGTACCATTCTCCCTTCCTAATATCTGGGATAATGTTCATTTGCTTCCAAAAATCTATCCCTAAAATTAAATTTTGTTTTAAACTGGGTAAATAGTACAAATCTATCAATTTGACCGATTGTTTAAGTTTAATAGGCACAGTGACCATTCCTAAACATTCACAGTTACTACTATCAGCAATTCTACACACTGGTGTATTTGTTGTATTTAACTTTAACCCTAACTTCCTTAAAATATCCCAAGTACTTTGGTTAATAAAGGTTTTATTAGCACCTGAATCTAATAATCCATAAAATGCGATTCCTAAAATATTCACTACTATGTAAGGACATTCGCCATCTTCCACTTGAGCCAAAATGTAATCTAAAATTAATTTTTGTTTATTATCTAATGTATTTGATTTTTGTGTAGGGGTCGTCGATTTAAAAGAAGACATGGTGCGACCTAATCCTGCCTTCGTGAGCCGTTTCCCAAATTCGGATTGCAAGAAGGGCACGTGTATTTGGTAAAATTCAGTTTTCCACATGTAAAGCAATACAATTTAGTTTTTACTTTGCAGGATCTTGCGAAATGACCTGGTTTATTGCAACGAAAACATAACCCTCTGTTAGGTAAAGTTGTTTGGATTTCCCTAATTACAGCTTCCGATTTTGACTTCGTTTTAGATGCAGAGGAGTTGTGATACTCTAAATCAGGTTCTAGTGATAATTCACCTAATTGTGGAGGTTTAAACTCACTTATTTTCATTTTAGTTTCTTCTAACTTACGACAATATTCTATAAGTTCTAAGGGAGAGTGTATATCCAGCAATACTAAACGTTCCTGATAAAATGGTAATATATTACAACGCAAAACCTTTAGCCTTAGTTCATTTGGTACTGAAACTGGCATTCGATCGAAAAGATTAGTCATAATTGCAACATAAATTCCTATGGATTCATTTGCACCCTGAGTTCTTTGAAGTATTTGTTTCCATAATGCATCTGAGGTGTGAGAAGGTCGAAATTCCTGTTTCATTAATGTAATTAAAGATTCCCAATTAGATACTTGACTGCGAACCATACGAAACCATACTAAAGCTTCACCCTCAAATAGATCAATTGCAGAATCAAATAATTGTTTTTTATTTACGTTACGAGAGGTGCAAAGATCTTCTACCTTTTCTAAAAATGAATTAAAACTGATGCTGTCTTTTATATTTCCTGCGAATTTCAAGTTCCATTTATATACTGGTATTGATTTTGAAAGATTTGTAGAGGAACCTGATCCTTCACTAGTGACATTATCGGTTACTTGAGATGTGTTTGGTGCATTATAAAAATCTGGAGCAAGTGGTGGTGTACTACCATGAATTTGTTTACATTTAGTAGAATAATCAGAGATTATTTCCATTAATTTATCTAAAAGTTCAGATCGTTTTGCTACAATCAGCTTATCAACCGATGTAATATGATTAATTCGACCAAATATGTGTGCAAATTTTGTTTCAATTTTTTTAACTGGTGGAGATTGGGTTTCTAATGCTTTTACTAATTCTGATACTTCTGTTAGTTTTAAGTCACAAGTTTTAATTTGTAGTTGTTCATCAAATTTTGGACCTTCCAAGAATGTTTTACCTGATTTTTCTAAAGCTAACGCACTCCTTAATGATTTTCGTAACATATCTACATTCCCTGTGTAACCTAATCCTCTATATTGTAATTCATATTCTAACTCCTCTTTTACTAACCTATCGACATCCAAATTAAAATCCATCTTACTTCCTAAAATTACGTCGGGGTACTGAAAAGCAATTATAATTACCAAGCTAACTAATCTAAATAATTTTAATACAAAAACAAAATTCTTTTTTTGGGCCCCACGTTGGGCGCCAATTTTATTACCTTCTAAGCTAAACAAAAGACAACCAAGGTAATTGTGGTTCGGTAATAAAGCCAATGCCTACTAACTCAGCTCAATGGGTTCAATTAGAGTTGATAACCGGGCGCCAGGTCCTATCCCCAATGGTATATGCCTCCAGCGGACCAATAGAGGTGATATAGCCACGAATTACCTGTACTAATACTCAACAGTAATAATGAAGTACCCAAGTTCAATGTTAAATAAACGAAAATTATATTTATTGTAACAACAAAATAAAACAAACTCTATGTAAGATGGATTATTGTTAAATAAACTGAATATTGGTTTTAAGATGGACGGAGGTAATAAGGTAGAAACGGAGGATGTAATTTGTAAATAATGCAAGGCCTTCTACAGTTGCAATAAAATCAGCAAGAAATAATATACATAAATATTGACAACTTACCCTGTTGGCCGGACGATAGCTAGAAGATAGCTAGTGGTGAATGAAATATTAGGGGTTGTACAACCAAAGCGCTTTGTTTGCTACCGCCGTATGTGTTTATTCGATGAATACAGCAGCCCTCCGTACTGTCAACTGGCAAGTAGCGTTTAGTCTTACCGCCCAAAAATTACGGTAAGTAAAATGGATAAATATGAAGCTACCTAACTGTAGAAACGACCTAATTGCTAAAATTAAGATGGTTATAATGACCGATGGACGAATAATTAACGGATTGGATGGATCACAGGTGAGTATAGATAATCTCTTGCTTCTTTTGTATGTAGTTTGATATCAACAGGTATTGGTATGCAGATATGAGCCCAGGGTCAGCAACAACAACAACCACAAGGGCTGATTTACGCGACGCTGCTATCCAGTGTGGTGATAAGGAGTTGAACAATAACTTGATTAGTGACTTCCTTAGGTATTTAATTTGACGTTTCAATTTGCTTCAAGATTATGACTTTAAATAAATAGGCTAAAATTTTAGAATTACGATAATTAAGAAATCTGATTAGTTCTTACCCTGATAGTCGACCTCTTTTCCCTCTGAGCCTTAAATCCCACTACTGTGGTTGCTAATTATGAGTACTAATTATCTAACTAATTGTTTCTAAATTAATTAGCTGTACTAATGAAATGCGGAAAATCTGGCCTAATAGTTGCCTTTTAATTACAGGTACCGCAAATCACGTTGCTCTCGGAAAGTACAGGTGTAAAAATGAACGAGATATCAGTTTACGCCAAATACGAAATTTTATGTTATCAATTATTCTCCAACATTTTGATTTCTAAACTCCTAAGTGTATATGCAACCTATTCTACATGATTCTTCTCAAACCCAACCGTTATACTTTCAGGTGCGTTTCCTGAAGGGCTATACAAACTGGATTGTGCTTTTTATACCTACTCTCTGCAATTAACTTTTGAAAAACTTACATTGAAGACAATCATTTGTTCGTCATTGTGGTTAAATTGTGGGGCAATATACATTATATACAAGCGTACGTGTTTTGTGGTTTATTTTTGGTAAAGGAGTTAAAAGGGGTTAATTTAATTTGTTGTTTACTTTGTTTTGTTATAACGAAGAGGTGGTTTGGTGTTCAATCACTTTTAGCGCATTTCCACAAAAATTAAAAAAAATGCGCTATTGTGGCCACTTCGTTCGTCTGTCCGCCCCTACGACTGTGTTACTAAAACTGAAAAAAAAAAACTGAAATTGTGAATATGGGTATTTTCGCCATATCTCTGCGTGGGAAACAGATATCAAAATGCTGTTTTCACTGATATTCTCACTTTTTCATCTTATTTGATAATCAGCTCTGTGATGTATCAAAAACGTCAAACTTAACGTACACGTCATCTTCTGTGACACATAAATACAACAAATTCGGCCATTTGTCCCACAGTAACTTAGGTAACAGGGGGTCAATTTTTGAGATGCGATCGTTTTTTTTGCGAATACGCAAAGTTAGGTGTACGTAGTTACGAATGTCAAGAAAACAATCAATTTTTGAGTGACAGTTTCTATTATTCGCAACTTTACTTACGATCATCGTAAAGATGCGATTGATAGATTTGACAACACCTGAATTAAAATTGACATTTCGCAAAATTAAATCTAATTTCGTATTTATTCTCATTCCATCTGTTCTATGGTTAAAGAGGTGTATATAATTGTACCTCGTTATTATAATGGACAGTTTAAAAAAGAGAGGTGCAAATGATTCCGAAAAGCAAAAAACTATGCTGGTGGAATATGTGAAAAATAAAGGGTACCGCTCACTAGAGCGAAGCGGCGCGTCGACTGGAGTATAGGTATAATGAAGAAATCGATGCTTTAATAAAAAACGAAATTGCTTCTTTAACAAACCATTACATCTCTATTGTTGCCTTTGTTGTTTTGTGGAGATTATTGTAACGGCTTTCTGGAGTGTTTGGTTCCACATTATTAAAAGGTGTTAACAACCAAGAGCGAAGGGGATATCCCGAATCTCCTGTAAAGAATAAGTATTTCCCCAAAGTGTAAGGAACTACATTTATTAATAAATGTGTCACACACCCAATACTAATCGATGTAATTGCTGCATAAGACCATTGACATTTGATTGATTCCATAAATAGGAAAACTCAATTCCTCAAAACCTTCCCCTTTGAGGAATTGAGTCGTCTATTTCCTATATGGTTCATCACCCCATTTAGAGAATGGATCAACAACGAGTTTTTTCTGATATAGGTATATCTATATGCATCGTTAGTACCTACTTCCCGGATACCTTGCGTTCACATTTAGAATGTTGAGGCTGCTGTCACATATCTAACAACATTTTTGTAACGTTATCCACTCATCTTCCATTCTTTAAACTTACCGACTGCACATTAATAGAGTGGTAACCATTTCGGTTTATATATAAATATTCAGGATGCTCCGGATCCTCAATTTTCGGAGGAAAAATGGGCACATGCGTGCAGTCTATGCACCCTATAGTTCCCGGAAAACCAAATTACGTAAAAAATCTAAAATCTTGAATGGCCAAAACGTTTATCAATTCTTCTATTTTCGATAAAATTTTTAAAATTGACGATCAACTGGTCACTATACTTTATATTCAAAGCAAAACGCATTCGAATATCAAATTACGCCAGCTATCTACCGCTCGCAAAAAAGCGAAGGATATTTTAAGAGCGCGCAAAGAAACGTGCTGTCAAAATTTGAAACAAACTACTATTCGTATTGTTCCGTATACGTTTCCCATTTGCGAGCGCTCAAAAATTGACCCCCAGAGGTATTTATCAAACTACATAACTTATCGCACACCCAGGAGTCCTTAAAGAAAGATTGTAGATTATTGTGCGGTCATTCGCAAAAACAAGATATCGAAAGATTTCCGGACATCACTGCCGAACTGTTACGTCTGCATTGTGTCTCAATGGGATAGCAAGATTTGGTGTACCTCTTAACGGATCGAGGTCGTCGACTGTTCACATAATTAACCAAATTAACCAGGTACAAAACACATAAAAACCACAGCATACCACCCGCAGAGCAACAGAATGGTGGAACGGCTGCGTAGCTTAAAGTATATCTGAAATGGCAAGCTAATGATTCGTGGGTCGAGAGGCTACCTACCGCTTGTACTATTAGACTTAGTTCTTCCATAAAAGAAGACATAAATGCAGCTTCTGCAGAACTAGTATATGGCCAAACCCTTAAACTTTCAGGCAAATTTTTCGGATCCGTCCACGTAAATCACGTGGTAACTGTGTAACTCAGTAGTAGAACGTTGGGCTACATAGGCGGAAGGTCGGGTGTTTGAACCTCGGTTGAGGTAAGAATTTTTCATCTGAGACAGAGATGGGAATTTCCTTAGATCCGTTTCGAGCATTCTGCTGGCTACTCCGAATTAGGCTTTCCTGCGGTTTTCCTAGTTTGTAAATACCGGAGTAGTAACTTTATATCAATGTCACTATGTCAGTATCATTTGTCATTATTGAAATGATGCACTCCCTTCATTGCACTTAATAATAATGCATCAATGCGTGTAACATTACCGTAGCTATCGCAATCATATTTAGCGTGTCCTGCCCTTTTAAACAGACGTCCGTCCGCCGTTGAGCGTGCAACGCAAACAACTTGACAACGTTTAGAGTGTCAAGTGCGCTGAGACATATTCAGGTCACGTCTTGTCCTGTATGGGCCACTACTAATTGCTAATGTGGTGGTTGAAGGAAAGTTTCAATGGTGAGCTCAAATAACAATAATGATAATGTTAAGGCCGTGGTTAAGGCCGAACGCTGTTTTGTCATGTTGGAACATTTTATAAACTGCATGATGACGAATTATAATAAAGTTTCTTTAAACAGGCAAGTAAGCACTTGTTTACATACGATTAATATCAACAAATTACAGAAATTGCTCTGTTCAAAACCGATTAAGCAGAATAAAAAACGAGCTTTTAATGTAGGGTTTATTATAGAACCAAAACTAAAGGAAATGGTTTAGCTGCCTACGTAAATAAAAGCTATAAACAAGGTAGGTGACGATTTCGCGGTAGGAAATGGCGCGATAATACTTGACAATGCGTTTATAAATACTCAGAAATGACAATGTGGAAATACAAGTGTATACTAAATACCTACTAAAGTAATCTATTGCAGACCATATTGAAACAAACAGTGCCTTATTAGGAGCACTAAATTATTATTAGGTAGGTTTATTTACGAGCGCGTAAACTTTTAGCACTCCTACTCAAACATATCTCCAACGCTAAACCTAATATATGACCACTTGGGGTTTTTAAAAAATTCTCACAAGACAAAGGTAAATCCGAATTAAATATGCCCAAATAGGCAACGCGTAGGTTTACCACTTTTACCTTAATTATACCTTTACAACTTGATCTTCGCTTCCTACATGATCAATAGGCCATTAATAAGAGAATATTTCGTAACTATTAAATTCATTCAGACGTAAGGGAAGTCGATGTACATTTCCATAAATTCTAATGCTTACTTGGAGTAGAAATAGGTGGAACATTAAATGCAGTTGTAAAAATTCTGTGTATGTCCACAAGAGAACGTCTTCGAAATAAATTGTAGGATATTGAAATTCGTGTTAGACTTTATGGTCATGTTTATGCAATCGAGCAAGTTTTATAAGAAAAACGAACTAGTTCAGTTTCCACCGGCTGTGTCTAACATTGTATTCGTGTTGTTTTTAATTTGGTATACTGCTTTCCTGGAGCTTAAATATGTTTTTAGATATTCCTATGTGAAATTCGCATAGAAATCTTAAGTGGTCCAGGAACTAATTGACTAAAATCTGGCACTTGAGCAGAATGTTCCAATTCCATTATTACTTACAACGCACTTACGGTGTTACTTTTTAGAGCTTTTCAGTAGTTAGATAATATACTTCATTCAAAGTAAGTGAAATGTTAATGTAAGGTCATAAGAGCGCACTGTTACAAAAATTCATTAACACAAAAAAAATCGTTGGTAATTTTTAAAGAAATTGCTCAAATTCATTCATTGTTGCTTTGCAAATGCAATGCAAAGTAATTAATGCGGCGATTATTTATAATGACCCGTCAATGTGAATAATTGAGGGAAGGAAAATTTGTTGAACAGCCTCCGTTCTCAGTTTCATAAATGGCAGTAGTTTACCCTTCACCTAAGTTTTAAAAGGAAATGCACCAAAAATGTATCAAATTGATAGGTTATTATGAATAATCGCAGCATTAATTACCTGAAGCGTAACATATACGAGAGAAGTTCGTTTGATTTAAATTCAAAAACCTTAACTTGTTTACGTTGCTTCAAACTGAAACATATTTCAGCTCTAACTACCGTCAATTCCTTTTTAATATTTTATCTGTATTCATTACTAGATTGATACACATCACGAAGAACAGAGCTCTGGCGCCCCGATCGTCAACAGGTTATGAGGTAAACATTTATTTTGTATGGAGCCGAATTCTGTTAATGTATTATAATTAGTATTTAACTCTCATAATTAATTTAGTATTTTAGGATTTTGTCGACACGACGTAACGCTTCCACTCCTTCATATCTCTTTTTAAAAACGGTACCTTTACCTTTAGTTTTGGAAAATACCCAAGTCTTCATTTGGGATTAAAGAACCAGACAAAATCTCCAATTTGGTATCCACCTACATTAGCTTGAACGTCCTATCGTTCTTTAATACAGTAACTGGCTCTTTCGATGTTATTACGTACCCAATCGTAAACTTCATCCATCTTCCGAGGGAGGTTGCTGACATACTCATCATGGACGATGCGTTCTCCAGGCTTGCAATGTCTCTTTGATGGTGGAGAGCTATTAATTAATTGTAATTAATTGTTCTGTTCATTCTCTCCACCATTCCATCCGCTTCTTGGTTTGGTAAAGCCTAAGCCTCCCCCCCCCCCCCATTTGCTGAAGTAGTCCATCACAACCACAATGTATTTGTTTCCTCCATCAGTTTCTGATAATGGTCCATCTATATCTATTGCAACTCTTTCGAAGAGACTTCCAACATTGTATTGTTGCATGGGTGCTACATCTTTGAGACTGACCCAGTAAAATCTTTCTCGCACTTTTTCCCACTGAGTGAGTGTCGTCTAACGAGCAGAGCACGTGTATTGATGCTACATTGGATTGCTACAAGTGTGTGTTGGTGATACCAAAAGGCAAAACTGTAACTGACAGTGCAGTGTCTAAGGTAGCTGAAATATTTTTTAGTTGAACAATAAGAAAAGGTTTGTTATGATATTTGTATGATAAATAATATACATATAACATGTCTAATACGACTTTCACAAAAACATTTCCGAAACGCTTATTTTTCTATCGTTTTGGACGGGGAGTTTTGCATTGGATAGAAAATAATTCTCCATTGAATGAACGGAAGGTCCGGAAAGTGTCCTTATACAGTGTGTCCCCGGATGGACTGAACAAGAGGGAAAAAAATTTTAATTTTAACTTTACGCAAAAATGTCATTCTTTATAAAAATTTTTGCTTGCCTCAAAACCACCTATTCTGAAATAAAAATCTCGATATTCCTTTTAGCAGCTGAGAAAATTACAAAAAACGCAAAATCTACAGCGGAAATTTTGTTAGTTGTTGCATGTTGGATTTTATTCGCGGTTTGCCGCGGAGTCAATCAAGGTTCATTAAATTGATTATCGGGGTCGATCACGTGGAGAGGGTGTCTTCGGGGGATTAATTTGGTTATTTCTGGGAAATTTGAGTAATTTCTTGGAATTTGGACTTTGATTTGATTAAATAAAAATTGGTTCGCTTTCGAGTTTTATTGACATTTGATTTAATTGATGGTGTGATCAATTAAATTGATTGCTATCTAATTAGATTAATCCGCTGATTAATCAATTTGATTCGCGGTCTGATTTCTAGGAATTTTAAATTACTTGGACCGCGAATTAAATTAATTAGAGAAAATTCCGAGAAAACGAACCGCAGATTAAATCGATTAATCCGCGAATCAAATGACTGATATTAATCGATCCGCGAATGAAATTAATCAAAAACGCGAATTAAATTAATTAACAAAAAAAATTAAATTAAAAAAAAGTGACTGTAGTATTTATGGAACCCCTTTGGATCGGTAGTAGTGGAGGGATAAATAAGAAAGTTATTAATGCGCAATCTGCGCATGCGCACATCTTAATATGCGCTATTTGTCTTTATTAGAAGCCATTTCAGGGAAATGCCTATAAGTTAGAATTGCGCATGCGCACATCTGATTTTTAGAATATGCGATATGTCTATTAGAAGCATCTGTGGTGGAAATTTCAACAAAATATATTAGTAAATAAGAAAGTTGGCATTGCGCACATGCGCACATGAATGTTCCATATTTTTCTCGGCTCAGGTGCCAGAGCTATAATCTACCGAATTCAAAAAGAACCAACTAAATACTCGTATATTGAAAATTCAGTAGTTCAAGCCTCGGACAGATGGCGATAGCGCACCCCAAAATGCGCTAAAACTGTAGTGAACGAACGTGTATTTGATTATGGATTATGGATAGAGGGGCACTATTAAGATAAAGGTAAGCACAACAATAATAAACATTGAATATTCAGCATTCTATTTACAAAATTCTATTACATTATTAAGAATTTAAGAAAGAATGTATTTATTAAAATTAAAAATAACTTGACACTAAATCACAAGATAATCCAAAATAGGTGCGCCAATACAGAAGGAATGTAGTTGGAATCACTTTATTAATTAGCTAAGAATCTGGGGTATGTATCAAACCCTATTGATCTAAAACGATTATGGTTGAAATCTACACCTACGTTAAATATAAGCTTTGCATACCAAGGGTTTCAATACCTGTGCGCCTATCAATAATGTGTAACACACAAGAAGAACTAATTGGCGAATTTAATTAAATTTGCAACATCAATCCTATGGAATCCTGGTAACTCCGCGATTGAACACATTATGGGTTTTCCTAAGTACAATAACATTTAATACAACTGGAATCTTATTTGATAAGTTTGCCATCGTTCTGTTTGCGAAAAAATATTGTTATCTCAATATTTTTTTTCTGTTGAGATTATTGAAGTTGTTTTGGGGGTGGGTATATATTGGTTCATGTCCTGGAAAGCTTTCCCATCATTACATTTGGCATGTGATCCAATTAGATTTTAGTTTCTTCAAAATAGATGTATAATTGCATATAAATTTGCTAACAGCAAGTAACCAAATCGCGACAATTAATTTCAAAACTGCCGCGAGTTGATGTTAATAATTCACGATTTTGTAATTTGTGAGATTACCTCCTAAATACAGGTTGCGTTAATTGAGTCCTTTTATATAATGGCATCCTTAAAATTATAACGACCCTTCACGAATTTATAGTTTAATTACTATTTATCCAAAGTTTAATATTATTATGGGAATGTGAAGCGACAGAATTCCATTTCATTTTGAACAGAGGTATATTTTTCTTAATTATGCTTTGACGTATCATAGAGGTTTAAATTCGAAGGAATTATAGATTCGGCGCCATTAAACCCACATCCTTTTAATTTATGTATAAAATACTCTGAATTGTGCTCATTTAAGTATTCTCATGTACTGGCACTTGTATATGAAATGAACTTAAAAACTACATTGCCCTATATTTTACACAACGTGCACTCGCTGAATAGAGAAAATCATGAATAATGCAAATTAGGTGCACTTTAAAAGTGTACCCCGACTTCTAAAAGCGAGTGCTATAGTAAAGATTCCGCACGAGCTGATTGTCCAATTGATAACGTGGAAAGTAACAAAGACCCTGTGTGTTATGCGCTGAAATATAAGAAATATAGATAGAACTTAACTATTAATGAAAACTTGCGACTATAAATTGAGTATTTTGACATATTTTCCTGAAAATCCATGTAGTCCACGAAGACTGTACTGGTTCAGTATGAAATTGTATGCAGGTACGAACGTAGTTATTTTGGTCACTCCTGCTTGAGTACAGTTTTGTCTTAGCCTTAGAAATTTTATTTTATACAGAATGCCCAACAAATTTGGTTGTATGTGTCCAAATAAGCATTAATCTCCGAGAAAAACTCCCCTAATGCCGCTTTCGCACGACGCCGACGTCTGTTTAGTAGGCCAATAACTGGACTCCTTAACTGTCTCTGTGTAAACACCAGTGGAAGTCAGTCCAGTTCAGTTGAAAAATGTCCCCAGTCATCCGCCCCCTGGCTTCAAGACTCAAGAGTAGCCAGTGGGCCAGTAGCACGGAACTCAACCACTCAAAGAAGGCCTGGAACCAGTCTACTGCATCGGGTAACCTGAACTGCATTCGACCGTTATGTGGGGTGGGAGTGGGGGGTGGAAATATAATATTCAACTGAGCTCCGGACCAAGCTAAGGGGCAGTTCTAGGTCTAAGTTCTCTATACTAAACTCAACATGAAGAAAGCAATCTCGAAGAATTAATTCTATTGACCTCAATCAATGTGAAACTCCTTGCGAGGCTTTCTTTTCGGCTAGCCAACATTTTTGAACAGAGGGGCCAGGTCCGCGAAATACCATTCACAAAACTCACTAAATCGCCTTCTAACCGAATGATATCACTCGCATACCCTGTCAGTTCTGAACTCGCTTTAGTGAAATCTATTAATAGGAGCTCTGAGGTTTACACCTTTTGTTTCACTCGAAAACCAATTATGCTATTTTTCAACAAATGCATCATAAATTTCTAATTCTTTACAGATTACGGCAATACAAGAACAAATTCAATAAATATTTTACGTCCCCACATAAAAGGAAAATCATCAGAATTGAAGTCAACTTGCAAGACCCGTGGAAATATTCACACTGTCTACCTACGTATAGACAAAGCTATGTATAACTACGTACAAAATCTTCAAGATACCCTAAATTATTTAAATACCCTATGTATTAATCTCCAATGAAAATCACCCACACCTGTGGAAAATTCAACCCTATCTACTAAGCATCGACAACCGCAATATGTTTTACTTGTATTAACGCTCTGTACTAATCTTCAACCTTCCATTAACAAATATTTATAAAATCCACCCTGTAAATATGCACGTTAGCTAAGCTAAATGGAAATTCCCCAAAACGGCTGCAACATATTTCGTAATTTTTAAAACATAATTAAAGCGACATTCGCAATTAAACTTCCACGTACATGCGAAAACATTACGTAAGTACGATGTATAACAAATCCACTCCTAAAGTACTCACGCGGCTTAACTGCTAGCTCATTCACAATTATAGTGCGTAGTTTAGTTTAGACAATGGCTTTGCCAATTCAAATTTATGATAACAAGCATCTATTAAATAAACAGCAAATAAACAAAAAGTGACACTTTATAGTCCCTTAAATGAATGACAGAACACGTTGATTTAATCCACGGAGTGCAAAACCTACACTATACTTATTTAATGGTAGAATTTAAAAAAATCACCTGGCTCGTGGCGCACTTACATGCCCTAAGTACTGCCACCACACCTAAAACTTCCGTAACCTTCCTTTTCTTGCTTGACGAAAGCGCACCCGCTCGCAAACCTACGCCCTTGTCTTCCCGCGAAATCATTTACAGTGGCGTAGCACGCATTTTCCTCGTTCAATAATGTGCATAAAAGTGGGAACGATAAAATTTAAAACTGTCGGATATGTTACATCACACGTTTAATAATTCCATAAAATGCATTTAACATACATGTAAACAAAATGCAAGTAGGTTGCCTAAAAAAATGAAGTCCTTAATTAAAATTAAGGTAATTAATATTTCTGTCTGATTCCAATCAAATTCGATGCGTACCCTACTAGCAGCTGTTACCCTGCTTCCTTCTCCTTCCTTCACACGGAACAGTACGGTTGTTGCAATTTTAAGTAGCGCAAGAGAGAGAAACGTGTATCGTTTCGTGTGAAACCGGAGAAAGAGAAGGACGTAGCGGAACAGTTGGTCATTGTGTAGACATCGAATGTAAGATAGTGCGCAATTAAGAGTAGTCTTGATTTAAATTTTTTAGGCAATCTATTTGCCGAGCTATTTGGAATGTGTTTACATAACAAGATTGCTAAATCCCAACAGATGAGCGAAGGTTGACCTTATGTGGGATCTTATAAAGAAATCGAGATGCTGTAACTAATCTACCGTTTGTAACCGTTCCCGTGGGGATATTTAAATTAGCAGCATCCGAAAGCTCTCTTCGATTGGAAGAGGGGGGAAAATTAATAGTGCATATTACATGCTCCGTTATTAATTATTATTATTATTAACCGATTTTAGTTTCCCAATGGTAAGCGAAAACGAGCATTAAAACTGTAAGAGTATAACTAACCGCAGTTACTTAAATGTGCCGTAGTATACATCGTGCGTTTGATGTGGGTTTAGCGGCAAATGAAGCGCGCTTAATTAACAGGGATTTTAAGACTAGTCTTGAACGCTTTCTTACGAATTGGTCGGGCGAGCTGGAAAACCCAGCGTTCCCTTCAAGTATTTGGGAATACTCATAAAAGTATGAGCTTGGTATAGAGGGGGTCTTTTCGATCTGTTCAGATATTGTCGAATTTTCAGGTGGTCAATTTTGCATTTTTACCGATTAGTCCGTATTCAAAATAATTTTGATTTCTGTTACCGCTTGATAACTTGCTACTGATTTCGTGTGCCCGTTCCTTAGAATCGCCATTTCCTCCGTGTGATTACCTGAGGCTTCCGAAACCGCCAACCTTAGCCAGAAGCAGAGTTTGCAAACCTTCTGGTGGCGCTTGCGTTACTGTACCATCTCGCCGACTGTCGCCGTATCCACCGCTGATTTAATAAATCTTGTAATAAATGTCTCAGATTCAGCAGCACTGTAACTGAGCCCCGTCCCCGCTGCTCAGTAGGCGCGGTTAAAAGCAGCGTTGCAAAGTCGCCAAGTGTGAAGGGGCACTTAGGGTCGTGTGTCCATACCTAATACATGCGATATTGGAAGTTCGTTCATATAAATTTCAATATATTTTTTTGTTATTTTTGCACTAGCAAATGTTCACCCATCTGAAACCCCTTTAAAGGTTTGCGATCCATAAAAGTTTAAATGATGTTTATTCCGAACTATTATGCTACCCAATCAAATTTTAATTTTTATCGCTTTATATACGAGGTAGTCCCTTATATTTGACAATATAGAGAGAGTGAGCTTGAACGCTCTGTTTAACAAATACCCTCAAGACTCTAAATGTATTTTATCTACTGTTTTTGTTGCAGTTGTTTTATTTTATTTATTTATTTATTTATTTGTTTGTTTGTTTGTTTATTTATTTATTTATTTATTTATGTTCATGTTAGGGTGCAAAGCACTTACAATTGTCAAAAAAAGTTTACATGTAAAAGTGTATATAACATAACAAGTCAAAAATAGAACAAACAAACAATAATACATTAACACTAAATCACACTACCCACTTACTTCTAACATGATCGTAAGTTTCACATGATCCTCAAATTCATCCAGGGTGTAAAAAGCATGTTCAGTTAGGAATTTTTTAACGACACATTTAAATTTGGTATTTGGTAATTCCTTGATATGAACAGGAATACGATTAAACAGGGTTAGTGATTTGTAATACGCTCCTTTTTGGGATGCTGTAAGTTTACAATAGTCAACACGGTTTGTGTTTAGTGCGAGTATTATGAGTATGCATATCGCCCTGTTGTGAGAATGCTAACAAGTTGTTTTTTATAAAGCATACAGCTTCTAAAATGTACAGTGACGGCAACGTAAGTAACTTTAGTCTTTTGAAGGCTCTACGACAATTCTCACGCTTCAGCTTGAATATCATATGCCATAAAACCGATTGACCCCATACTAAAAGAGCATAGCTTAACGTTCTTCATGTTAATAACCAAAAATTTACACCGTTTTTGAAGATATCACTTAAATTCTTTGGATCGAATCAAAAGTTCTGAACTTAAGTACCTATGGTGTCACAAATTGCAAGATAAAGGTTCCATTACATAAGAATTAAAAATTAAGTTATTTCAAGAAACCATATCATCAGTATCTTCTGCACAACATTCTTTTGGCGCCATCTTTTCCAGAAAAAACTCGTGGTTGATCCATTCTCTAAATGGGGTGATGAAACATACAGGAAAATAAACGACTCAATTCCTCAAAACCTTCCCCAGGATATTTAATTGTTGACAGACAGATATAATTGTGAAAAGTTACGACATGTTTCGATTTCACAATTATATCTGTCTGTCAACAATTAAATATCCATGGGGAAGGTTTTGAGGAATTGAGTCGTTTATTTCCTGTATCCCTCTTTTCCAGACAGGTTGGTCAAGACGAAAAGAAAAGGTCGTAGAATTCATTTTAAGCTCATGAGGACGGTAAATACACGTGAATTATGCTGAATGGTAAAGTTTTCATTGCTTAATAAACCTGCGTCGAATCCTACAATCAGATTAGGAAAATCAACAACCATGTAATTAAAATGTAAAATGCGGATATACACAAGTATTCGTATTCATTGACCCAAAATAACCCTGACAACTTTGAATTTATACACATGTATGGTTCAAAAGAAACGTGTTCAATATAAATCTATCGTAAATCTATAGAGAAGCCGGAAAATTACCAACAAATGTCAAGCAGAAATTAAAGCTGGGCCGAAGGCCGCGTTTAATAAAACACTTCATAAATTTAACCGGCGCAGTAAAATACAAAAAAATAGTACTTCAAATAAAACGGTCTGGCAATTTTATTACATGTAAAAATATCAGTCGACATTAAAAAAGTTATTTGATAAACATGTGTTAAATTTCACGATAACAGAGGTTAAAAACGTTAAATTTAGACGGAACTGTGGCAGAAATGGTAACAAAAATTGTGCATAACGGCGAGGAGAACCAAAATATTAATCTGGTACCTATACATCAGTACAATCCGGCAAAGTCCTGAAACTCATAAGTGAAAGGTTTATTTATGACATCCATTTACATCGTTGATGAGATAAAGAAAGGTAGTGAAACCCTTTCAGGGTTTTCCTATATTGAAATTGCTACACGATCCGTGTGATTTGAATTTTAACATATCGCATATTCAGAGTCTGATTATCGAATTGTGTGAATACTGCAATTGCAACCTATAAATACTTAAACGGAATCTCGCATAAAATCTTAATCACTCACGAATTCAATTACGAAGTGTAAAATTCGCTACAGGATTAGGTATACGAAGCTGAAAATATATAACATCTAAAGTCAATAAAGAATATAATTTTCATGTACCTTAATAACTCTTCAGAAAATTGCATGTTTCTCAGTTTCCCCTAAGGGTAAGCAATCTGGTCGTTCCCTAAAATTACCTCTCTATTAATTACACCTAGCGCTCAACTGCGACTATTATTTATGCGGCCTTAAGAATAATGCTGAAACATCCTAATTGACACATTCATTTTGATGATATGCGTTCAATAACCAAATTCTTGTGTAAGTTAAATGAAGATTACAATCGTACCCACCTTTCGAACAACAAATAGATCCAATTTACTATTATTAATTAAGTTATTATACAGTTTTTCTCTAGTTGGATCAAAAGATAGTATGCTTTATTATCCTACGGTGAAAATTATGAATGGGATAAACGTTACGTTCGTTACAGAAGAAGTATAAAAAATGATAAGCCCCACCCTGTAATTTTTAATCCTTACCTTCGGGGCAGATATAATACCACACATGAATGTATGTCCTTTATTATTTCGGAATAATCAATTACAGACATTCACAACAGCCAAGATGTCATATAAGTATAGGGCTTTGCAGAAATAGGTAGGTACATCGAAACCATATTTATTTGTTTGCAATTTGCAATGATCTAGTACTGTAGTTCCGTTAATCGGTGATCTTTTTCTAAATAATTCTACATATACAGGGTGTTTTTTCGGAGCTTTAGTTAAACGTGTCTGGTAAAGTGAAATAGGTAGGTTTTTGAAAATTTGTACTTAGAAGGTTCTCGGAAGGCCGAATCGATGTAAAATATTTTCAAAATGGTGGCAGTTTCAGAAATCCTGGACGTAGCTAGTAACTTCGTTATTTTAAATGGCAACCCCTATTTTTATTATATTTCTGGATTCTACGTGAAATTTAAGTTCTTTTGATATAATATCGATATTTACAATTTGTGGTTTTGACTAAAACATGGCGGATGCAGACGAGCTGGAAAATTGATTACTTGATAACGGTTGTAGTGGTTATATAGTAACCCATTTTTACCAGTGCATAGAGAAAGAATACTTAGGGTTTTCTTTTAGTGTGCGCTTAAAAAAAGTTAAGTTGGGTCTTGCTTTAAGTAATTATTTTGGGTTTCCAAAATTCAAACACTTTCGTTCCAGTATTCGAATGGTATGATCGATCATTAGAATACGGTCTGATGTCTGGATATCGCTCAATGAATGTATGGCAAACACGTGCCGCGATTCTGTCCATTTCACCATAAATAACAATTCAATTCCAAAAATCTTCATAGGCAAAACCACTGCGAGCTATTTTTCGATTATTGAAAAACTTATGTTAACCTATAAAACGCCCTACAGACGGTACGATTTGTCGTACAAAGTATCGTATGACAAGTCGTTTATTTGGAAAAAGTGTATTCTTGGTACCGTGAGCCCTTTGTGTGAATTGTCGGGCTCCATTACATAACAGTAGTAGTTAACATTTATTCCGTGAAAGATGGCAGCATATTATTTTAAATATAGGTATAAAATTATAATTACGAGGAAAATGAAATTCCCGAGGTAGATAATAATAATAATAAATTGTCCTTTATTGGATAGTGTATAAAAGATATATAAAACATAATCGAAGGAAAAACAAAACATAATTTTGACACCATCCAATGGGGGGGGGGGGGGGGGGAGTTCAGATGGGGTACATGATCACACATCTGCTCATCCACTTAACCCTCCAATTTAATTAACTAAACAACAAAGTGGAATGAAACTAACTATATAATGATGTGAAGCGTATGATTATCATACATATGGGAATGACGATTGAACAAAACCGACAAAAGAAAATAATAATAATAAAAAATGTTTCATGTGTTGTTTAACAACTAAGAATATAGTATTCTATTGTGAGTACACTTGACGTTTGAAATTTCCAAAGATTAGTGTTTTAAGATTGTTGGATAAGTTGTTGTAAATGTTACTTATATTGTAGATGTAAGATCTTTTATAGAATCCCGTTTTATGAAATGGTGAAATTATTAATTTATAAAATCTATTGTTCGTACTAAACTGTATTTTATTATAAAGATAGTTAGGTGTTTTAGTTATTAAACCGATTTAAAAATCATTATAATGTAAAATTGTTAAATTCAAATTGGAAAAGAAATGAGAAAGTAAGTGAGTACATATTTCAATAGCTTTTACCATCCTTGTAATTAATGAAGACCACCGGGTTATCTCGTGTGATTAAGAGAGGACAACCCGGATTTGAAATTGGTTGTTTTTTAATTAACCTATTTAATTATATTTCAAAACCCTCATTTCTTGTATTTTATTTATGTTGGCCAATCTTTAGAGCGACACCCATACATCTTTGAGCAGCTCGTTTCACAACTGGACTTGGGCTATTGTAACTACTTAAAAGAAAAAAAAAAAAGTAGAAATGGGAATGAATTAAAATTGTTAAAGATAGTTATAAGAACATGTAATATCAAAATATGCCAATTCTCTATCAAATGCAATAGTAAGAAAAATTTTTAAAGTTTATTGCTTTTTTCGCTGTGAAACCGCTCCCTGCAAGCCAGTAAACTTGCAAAAATTCAGATTTAGAAACCCCAAAAACATATAACACAATTTTGTTACGGAAAAACCACCGACTTCCACATCAACATATTACACAACACGTCGATTCAAATAATTTGACCCCATGATATTATGATGTATTATTTCCTATAGCAACTCCGAGGGTCTAAATTTGCAACCCTTCGACGTAATATTAATAATAATAATAATAATAATAATAATAATAGTGCCTTTATTGCAGTGAAAAGAGTTCTTTGTAGTACATAAATATGTAGAGGCGAAGTTCAGCGAATGCTGCTCTTCCACTTAACCTCTAGGTTTAAATACATAAAGTAAACTTAGCAACGTCAAACATATATTACATTTGCAGTACATGTGTGCGAGTCTTTAATGGGGTAATAAACAATATAGAACCATAATGTAGATAGCTAAAATTTCAAAAAGTACACACAGATAAAATTTAAAATAAAAAAAAATAAAATAAAATAAAATTTGGATCCCGGTGAAACGCATTGCTAACAGAGGCTATTATTTTGGTTATCCAGAAGATATGACTTTAGTTGTTTTTTGAACCTCACTCCGTCTAATTCTCTTAATTTGGCGGGGATATTGTTCCAACTTACCGCGATGTTGTACGAAAAAGATCGTCTTAACATGGAGGTGTTATGTTTGGGGGTTGTTAATAATCCACGAAATCTTAGATTTAGATTATGTGTATCAGTCCTAAAAGTTATTTTGTAATATAAATACGGAGGGGATTGTGACTTAATAATTTTATTATATATAGACATAAAGAGTGCAAATCACGTCTATTTCTCATGTTAAGCCAATTGGCACTAATAAGTTTATTAGAAATGCTATGAACAGTTCTGGGCACGCCATATATCAGCCTCAAACAAGCATTTTGGAGACGTTGAATGCGTTGTGTGTCCCTCTGGTCTAAACAGGGTCCATATATTACATCACAATAATTTAAGTGCGATAAGACCAAAGATTCACATAACGTTTTCCTAAGGCTTGAATTGAGAAAGTCCTTATTTTGATAAATTAGGCGTAGGTAATGAAAACCATTTTTAATACATTGATTAACGTGAGATGTAAACCTTAAATGGCTATCAATAACTAATCCTAAGTTTCTGATCTTTTGGCATACTTCCAGATTCCTACCCTGAACGTTAATCTTTACATGTGGAAGCGTTTCTTTATAAAAGTATTCACTGCATAGCAACATCACTTTGGACTTTTGCGGGTTTATGTTTAACGAATGTAATTCCACTAAATGCACAAACGATTGCAGATTTCTGTTTATTATATCGCACGCTTGCTTAACGTCACGTGGAGGAAAAGAATAATACATTTGGGTATCGTCTGCGTACATGTGCATGCGCAAGTCCTTGATACAGCCTCCAATGCTTGACGTATAAATCGCAAACAAAGTAGGTCCTAGAATGGATCCTTGCGGAACACCGCTGGTGATATGCACATATTTGGATTTATTATTCTTGTAGACTACGGCCTGTTTACGATTAGTCAAATAACTCTCAATGAGTGAAATTGATTGAAGGGACAAACCACAGTGTTTGAGAATGACCAACAGCAAAGCGTGGTCAAGAGTGTCAAATGCTTTTGAAAAATCAAGCAGAACTAGGATTGTGGCAAGTTGTTTATCTATTGCTGAGAAAATATCGTCGGTGATTTTAAGTAGCGCAGTGACTGAACTATAACCCGTTCGAAATCCTGATTGGTGTTCAGGCAAAATATTGTGAGTTGTTAAGTAGCTTCTTAATTGTGTATCCATAATACGTTCCATGACTTTAGACAGCACTGGAAGAATCGAAATTGGCCTAAGGTCTTTGTAATCGGAAGCGTTATGAATCTTTTTTAGAGGTAAGACATGTGAAATTTTCCAATCAAGGGGAAACTGAGAACTCCTAAAGCTGAAGTTAATAACGTGCGTAAGTATAGGTAATAAGTGCGGTAAACAAAGTGTTACCATGGTGACAACATTAAGTCCATCATGACCCACACAGTTGGATTTAATTAACATTATCGCCTTAAGGACATCAGACTCTGTGACTGAATGAAAGTTAAACTGTGTATCGGCACCATCGATATTGGAACGTTGCCTATAATAATGGGCGATATCATTCTGACTTACTTGAAACTTAGGAACTGACCGTAAAAAGTAATCATTTATTGCATCAACGTCTTCCAAGTGTCAAAGTGCTAGATATACCTCAGCCGCAGGTTTAATTCTACTCGGAGACACAATGGTAAGCATTGAGATTCAGTATTGCCGCATAAAAAGGAATATAATTCATGCCGCTATACTCACCCAGCACATTGTAACCTTAAGCATAGATTAGGAACCATTACTGTGTAACCATCAACATGCAAGCATGATCTTACCTGAAACAAAAAATTGAAAATTAAAAACAGTCCGCTGGAAGTTATCTATGTTGTCGATCATATCCATATACATGGAATAAAATAATATCCAATCCGCAACAAAATAGCGCAGTGAATACGAATTTAGAAACAAGAAAATAACACTGTAACGTAACTTATTTTTTCTTATTTCTTTATTTATTAACGAGCAAGGGATTGATTAAATTTTGGTCAATATTCGTCAACCGGAAGTGACCTTGCCTTGCCTATTATTGATGCAGTTTTGTCGTAAACTATCACCTTGAAATATTACATTTCCTATTCGAAATTTATGCATTGTGAATCCTTATGGTTGGGTGATGTAAATGTAACTTCTTATTGCACATTTCTAAAACTAAGCGATAAGTACAAGACCTAGTGTTCTAATTTTGAAAAAATGTTGGACCTTTTACTCTCTAACCTAGCTCCCCTTTTTGTTTCTGTCTCATTTCCCTTGATTCTAGGGGAATCCTATGTTAGAACAGCACCGCCATGGCTAGAAAATGCATATATAGCTTCCAAAAGCAAGCGCTAGCCGATAGGTCCGTTGATCTACTGTCATTATTTTAACACCAAGAGCCATCCTTCCAATGAGGTCGTGAGATATTTTTCCCTATTACCAACATTTTGGATTAAAGTAAAGTTTGAACATTTTGTCCCCGTGTAACCTAGGGCTATTTAACTTCTTTGTACGACGCAAGTGATCTAAACCATCAGGTGATACACAGAGATATGATAGACAGAGACACAGTCACAAACACACGTACAGCAGAATTTTATATATAAAGATTAGGTAGCACTGTCCTAAGTCTCCAGTTTCCTCTATATTAGCCTCCTGCTTCATTTGGTGGTAACTTTTCCTCCACATTATACTCGTTAATAGCTTTTGGTCTTCCTCTTCCCTTCCTTCCATTGATCTTTCCTTCGATTATCCTTCTCATCAAATAGGCTTGCCTCAAGATATGTTCTATCCACACTTCCTTCCGTCTTAGCATTGAACTTCTTTCCTCACCCACTCTTCTCAAAACATCCTCATTCTTCACTCTTTCTGTTCACTTAACTTGTTCCATTTTCCGCCATAGCGGTAAGCAATTTTTTCAACTTTCCGAATGCTGTCTTTCCTTGATATTGATATATTCTACTCCCCCGTACAACTTCTGTTCTATTTTATAATAGTGCCGAGATGTTTAAATGATCTTACTTCCTGTATCTGTACTCCTTCTAACTATATCTTTACTTCTTCATCTTCTTAAATTATCAGCATTATTTTTGTCTTGACGATGTTTACCTTCATTCGAAACTCCTGTCCATCCAATATTCGTTGTAATTCCTGCCGTGTGGCCTGCATATTTTATTGTCTTTATGTTGTTACCACCTATCCTTAATCCTTTAAATTTCCTTTTTCTAATAATTTTTCCGCATAGATGTTGAAGTGCGCCGGCGACATAGGACACCCTTGTCTTACTCCACTTTTTATATTCACTTCTTCAGTTTCTTCCCCATTCACCTAGTCACCACCTTCTGGTTTTTATACAGCTCTCTCAACATTCTTCTATCTCTCCAGGCTATACCAATGTCTTTCAGTACTTCCAACAGTACTACCCAGTTGACTGTCAAATGCTTTCTCCCAATCTACGAAGCGTACATAAATAGTAAACAAGTTGACATCCATAATTTTTTTCCATGTCATTCTTAGACAACCAATGGCATGTCTTGTCCCTTTCTAAATCCAAATTGCTCACCTCCCATATATTGCTTTATCTTAATTTTCATTCTTTTTAACCATATTCTAGCTAAAGCGTTAGTTACTTGGCTTATGCAGCTTATGGTTCAGTAATCCTTTCATTCCTTTGCATCATTTTTCTTTGGTAAAGTAATGAATACATGTTTCATGAGATCATTATTTGCTCTTTCTATTTCACTCGTCATAATCTCTCGTCCTTTACTGTCCTCCTTACACTCCGACTCATACTCCACACCTTATTCGACTCATATAGTTCTTCTATATATATACTTTTATCTCCTCTATACTTGATGACATTTTACCGTGTTTATTGTTTATGCCTTTTTTACTAATTGGTTTTAGTTTTCTTCTTATTAGTGTCTTTGCCGTTTTGTACTTTTCCTCCATACGCCCTTGTGCTTCCATTTCCTCTATCTCGAAGCATTTGCTTTCCATCTACTATTGTTTAGCCTTGTGACATTCCCTTCTGATTTGATTATTAATTTTCTTAACGTATTCCTTCCTTCCTCAGTATTAATATTAATAATTTTCCATTTCGTTCTTTCATCAATCTTGTCCAGAATTTCTGCTGACATGCATTCTTTCTTACCCTCTCTCTTTCGTTCTTGCCCCACCTCATCTTTCAAAGCATTTGGTACTTGTTGAGTTTTATAAATTCAACTATATGTCTGGAATTATTGATCCAATTTCATTATTCTTTTTTTGTAATGAAAGCTCTTTGTATGTGCTATAAATATTGTTATAGGTAAGTACTTTTTGGATAAAATCGACTGTAAATAAGTAATTTAAAAAGTTTTTTTTTTAAATTTTTTTCCGAATTTTCTTTACTACCTGTATTAATACACAATAAATGGTAAAATATGCGCAATATATGCAGAATATTAGTGAAAAATATGCAAACAGTTTTGATGTATATGCACACATATGCGAAATTATATATGTTGCAGTTTTCTGCACGAAATGATTGCCTCCTGTCGCTAAGAATTAATTTATAAGCACTAAGCAGAGAAACTTCTCTCTACATCAACAAAAGTAATAGATGCATTAGAAAACGACAAACTATTGGGTGCAATTTCCAAACCTCCACAATATCACCCGTCAACATCGTAGAGAAAGAGAAAGGTAAAATAGTTTGGAAATGATGAAATTAAACATCAATTAAATCAATAAATCTTCCTTACGGCTATTGCAGTATGTTTCATGATCGCGTCCGATATAAAAATCCGCAAAGATGTATTAACAATTCAAAGTAAAATCGATTAAATCTAAAAAAAATTAAATACATCTTAAAATATGCAAAAATAAATTCGGTTTAATCGCAAATGTTGCAAGTCGAAAATACACAAAATCTCATCAGTAGAACCAAAAATAAACGATATTCATTTTGCATAATTATAAGTATTCACAGCTTTAGCTGATCAAGATATTGAATTAAAATTAAAATAAAATAAGTGCTTCCAAACATCAAGAAGATGGTGAAAATATGCACAAATATATGTATCATATGTGGAGATATAAGAATATAAGAAAGAAAGCCGATCTATGGAACCATTACTTCAGGTTCTTCACCTTAACACTGATAAGAAACTTCGTAAAATTACTATAGAAAAACGAAATACAAACATCATTGTAGTTACATCTACAGATATATTGTAGCTGAAGAGGCATGTTAAGACCAGATCAAATACCAAATGATGATGAAATTGGTATGTACGGATTATGTTTCTATAACTTCACTTCTTTACTTTAATTGAACTTGTATCTCAATTTGGACGACACTGGATTCGTTGTAATTACAGATGTAAGACTGGCTCTTTAATGGTGAAAAAACTTCCTTTAACGAGTACTGAGAAAACCTTAAAGAAAGGCTTCACATAAGCGACGCCTGCTCGATAAACACAGCACTTCGACTAACATCTTCATAAAACGTGACACGCGCTTTCGCTTTACTGTAAACAAGAACTTTACCACTGACAAGACTGACTGTCAATAAATATGATTTAGTTATAACGTAAGCAATGAGTTTGTTAATATTGATGGAAAGGTGTATATTGTGCCAGATAATTTGACATAGATTATGTGAAAACAAAACATACATTAGAAAATTGTACGTCAAAATCAAAGAGATGCTATTCCGGAAGCAGCAAAGAAGACGAAAGTTTGGCCTGCATACAGTGCCGGTTTACCGGTTGGGCACGGTAGGCACGTGCCTATGGGCGCCGACCATTTAGGGGCGCCAGCCGCCAGTGCCACCACCAGGTATTGTACGCCATGAGCAGTACGCACACTGAATGGAAATTCCCATAACGATGCGCTTACGACTTTTTAAATTTAATTCCTTAGTGTTGATCATTTTTTACGAAAAAGATTAACAGTAATTAAACATTCATTTTGAAATGTGTACATTTACCTACTATATAACAGGATATGAAAACTGAGAAGCTGCAATTTTTGTATCAAATTGATATACGTAATCGCAGTGCGAGACTACTATGAACTTTTTAAGAAATTCTCTCGGCAGAATGCGACTTAATAATGAATTGGCATTTCTACACATGAATAGTGATATATTAGACCGCATAAATGTTGAGGAAATTTTGGATAAATTTGCTTCACAAAAGGCTAGAAAAAAAATGTTTTAGAGAACTATGACTTTTTTATTATTTAAAAATACCTTTTTCGATTCATTATTATTATTTTTTGTTATCTAAAAACATATATAATTTATTTTTCGTGAAATTATACTATTCCATTTATTTTCTATTAAAGACTAATTTTTTAATAAAGGATTTTTTTAGGTGTCGGGTGGGCGCTTAAAGGGCTGTGCCTAGGGGAGAAAATGTTCCTAAACCGGCACTGCTTGCATATCACCTCACGTAGAATTACCAATCTGGTTCTTGATAACTACCATTATGTAGGTAATGCTAATATAAAGTGTACAAGCGCATGCAAACTGCCAACTTGTGAAAACGTCATAGAAGAAGAAGAAGAAGAAGCAGGTTTTAGTATATGAAACTTTTGAAAGTAACGAAGGGGTCGATTTAGTTTTCATAAAATGTTGAGAGAAAAAAAGTGAGAGTGAAAAAAATTTCCGTTCGTTTACTTCATGCATTAGTTACTAATCGTTGATTTTATCGAAAAAGTAGTTATGTTATGACGATATTGTAGCACATACAAAAGCTTTCATGTAAGAAAATGATGAAGTCAGACCAATAGTTCTAAAGATATAGTTGATTTTATAAAACTCAACATCCGCCATCTTGGATTGGCCGCCATTCCTATTAGCTACTACTTTGAGATGGCATATGGTTTTTTTACATCCTAATACCTACATGTGTCTAACCGTGGTAAAAAGGAAAATTGGTACCATTTGCTTAAATTTAGCCAATTGGCGCATAGAGTATTACTTTTACAAGTGATAAGGGACGTTGGTGGTACCAGCTAGCGCAATCTCTTATTGCCCGAGATCTAAACAAATCTGGTGCTAAGTTAACAGAGCAATTAGTTTTCCAAGTAATGAGTGGCCGCTTATCGTTGAAGACCTTGTACTACGTTTTCGCTAAAAATTCTTTTACTCTTATTACTATTACATACTAGAGACGATTAATTAAACATGATTGTTAAAATCGCATATTTTGGATTCTTGAAGATAGTGAAAAGACTAAATTAGTTGTCAATAGTTATTTTTCCGCTTTTAAATGGTTAAATTTATTGGCTAAATTGTTATAACAGCAGCGTGTAGTTATTCACATTGCGTCAGATATTTATTTTCGTTTTACACAACAAAACATTGTTCCTAAAGGTTTTGAAACTAATTTCTGTTACAACTTGTTACATAATATATTAAGGTACATTAGAACGGCGCAGTAGGTATAAATATAATTTCTCTAGCTTATGACAAAATATCACCGATGAAATCCTTAGCTTAGACAAATCTTTCTTATGGCACTTAAAGTGGATATACAAGATGATTTAAGGCCCAGGGAATCGTTGCTATAATCATTTTTCATTTTCTGACGATAAATAACTACAAATCGTTCATAAAGCTTCTTGTCTTGTATAACATGTACCATAAAGATGTTCATCTGGACAATGATAACCCGTCGACGACTAAGAATACAGAATACACCACAACATACGGTAGCATGTTTAGAGAGCTTAAAGTTTAAGGGATCACGTAAACTGAGAGAAGGTAAACCTCTAAACGATTAAGCCGAAATCCGTTCAGAAAGATAATTTTAAGTAAGATCTTTGAAGGATAAAGTAACTTTTAATAGACTTACAAACTTTAAACCAAATTTCAAACAAGTGTGAAGGACAAATTTAGTTTTCGTATCCCAATTACGGACTTGGTAACAAGTTGAAATTTGAGTGGATTGAAAAACGACATGGAAATATTTCACGATTTCGCCCAATATATTTACTTGAAATGAAAATCACTCTATTTATTGGAAGTGACAGTGACTGACGTTGCCAGTAAATTACACATCCTAAAAGTTGTCATCTGGCTAAGCTTTATACGAAATGTTTGTTTAACAGCCGTGAAGAAATAAGTCACAATCTACTACGGATGCCATTTCCTTTCTTCATTCTTTAACTTTTGTTCCGATTCGTACTTTAAAAAAATTTAAAAATGATGCGTAGCGACATTTCCAATATGTATCATGTATAGCAAAACATGTTGTAGTAATGAAGGCTTTTGGTTCGCCAAGAGACGTTTAATCAGAATACTTCTCTGATGTTAACACGTCCTTTGAAATTGCGGAGTGACCGCACGCATTGTAATTGTAACAGGTACAGCCTCAAGGCAGTTGAAACCTTTTGGGTGGCCGGTCGGTGGAGACGTAATGTTTGTAATTAGTGAATCACTAATTTTACGTCTTTCTCGTCAAATTTAAGCATTACATTGCACTTTCTCTTGAAGTAAGAAAAAAGGATACCTACCCTACTAAATAAAACAAACGAAAGTGTGTACGTTTCTTATTAAACCTTGATGATGAAACGAAATTAGCAATAAACGGTTAAATAATTTCTCCCAGAATACTAAAAACATTCATTTCGAGCTTTTCGTGATAGGTTAGACCACTGCCTTGCAGTTAATGGTGACTATTTTGAACACCTATTGCGATGAAAACCATTTTATTGCTAATTTCGATTTCAAGGTTTAATAAGAAACGTTCATACGTTCATTTGTTTTATTTTGATGCACGATATTGTAACGGAAACGCTCCAGACATGACGTCGCCTTTGGCGCTCTGGAATTTTCTACGCGCGCGATAGTGGGTTTTGTGTAGGAATATTCGAGAATGTACTGGACTTACATTGCTTGCGTGTATAAATGGTTGCGGACCGAACATCGCGGCAGTCTACTACCGAACGAGTACGGACGAAACATCGAGCGCAGAAATATAAATTGCGAAGTGTGTGTGATATAAATAATCGATATAAATTGTACGGTTTTTATAGTGTTTTAGTTTAATAAATATTGATATAAATCGAACCCGAATTTATAAAACACGTTACATTGGTGTCAGAAGTGGGATTAAGTAAATTAATTAAAAGTAAGATTAAATTAAGTGCTTGTGCTTGTGTATGCCTGTAACAAGATCTGCTGCCGCTAAAATGGAAGAAACGATGCTCAATTTGCTCCAGCAAATCCAAAATGGCCAACAGGTGTTGCAACAAGAAATGGAAAGCACCCAAGAGAAGTTCGAGAAGTTGGAAGAAAATTCTAGAAAGATTAATGAAGAAAATTCTAGAAATATTCAAGAGAAGTTGGAAGAAAATTCTAGAAATTTTGAAGAGAAGTTCGAGAAAATGGAAGAAAATTCTAGAAAGATTAATGAAGAAAATTCTAGAAATATTCAAGAGAAGTTCGAGAAGTTGGAAGAAAATTCTAGAAGGATTAATGAAGAAAATTATAGAAATATTCAAGAGAAGTTCGAGAAGTTGGAAGAAAATTCTAGAAATTTTGAAGAGAAGTTCGAGAAAATGGAAGAAAATTCTAGAAATATTCAAGAGAAATTCGAGAAGATGGAGGAAAATTCTAGAAAGATTATTGAAGAAGTCTCTAAATCAATTTAAGAAAAAGTTGAAGATAGAATTACGGAAGTTTCCAAAACATTTAAAGCAACATTCGTTGAGATTGAGCACAAGTATGAAGAGCTGCGCGAGCAATTCTTGCGACTGACTACGGAAGAGCGTACTAGTAGTGCCCCAGATGAATTACTGATGGACCGTCTTCTTGAGGTGCCACAGTCTCCTCATTACAAGAAGGTCGACCCAGAAACAAATACAAGAGTAGAAGGCGACGTTCAGCAAGCCCGAGTAAAGCCACCTACTTTTGACGGTAAGATTCCTTGGACCACGTACGTTCGACAGTTTGAAGCAGCGGCTGCGGCAAATCAATGGACTCTTCAAGACAAAACTGCAGCCCTGATTCTTGCTCTGAGAGGATATGCTCTGGATGTGTTGCGGACTATCCCCGAGGCTCAACAGAACTTCCAACAAATAGTAGCGCGACTCGAAATGCGATATGGCGATAAACACCTTCAGCAAGTTTACTATGCCCAAGTCAAGAACCGAATGCAGAAACCTGGAGAAAGTTTGCAGGAACTTGAAGCGGACATCGCTAGACTGATTCGATTGGCAAACCCTACGGCACCGGAGAGCTTTCTTGATCAACTGGCTGTACAAACATTTATCGATGCCGTTCGTGATGGAGATGCCCAGCAGGCTTTGAGACTGGCTAGGCACGACAAAATTGAGAAAACTTTGGCCCATGCGTTAGAATTCGAAGCCGCCAAGAAAGCTAGTCATGGAAGTGCGCGAGTACGTATGGTGGAACCTCGCAGTGAGAGCCGGGTAAGAACCATCGAAGAGGAAGGTGGCTCTGAAGGTTTTGAAGAAAAGGTCAGTAAAGTAGTGGAAGAAAAGGTCAATAAAGCAATACAGTCACTGGCAAAGAAACGTGAACCACGATGTTGGAATTGCGGCGAGATTGGACACGTTCGCCGCAACTGCCAAAAACCATTGCAGCAGTCGGAAAACTAAGAAAGGTCGACAGGAAGGGGCTATCGTCGACCTGCAGAAACAAAGCCCCGATCTTCACTGTAAACATTTCGTCGTCTGGAAAAGTTCTGAGTTTGTACATCGACGGCCGAGTTAATGGAGAAGACAGATCCTTGCTAGTAGCCACAGGTGCAACAAGAACTATTGCAAGACCAGAGTTATTGAAGAATCATTCTCGGATCTCATCTTCGACCGTGCAGTTAAAAACAGCAACTGGTGAAAGAATAAAAACGCACGGAGAAATACAAATGTCTGTCACCATCGGAAAGACCACCATCAATCACCAGGTGCTAATTTCTGATCAATTCATCTTGGGGATGGATCTTCTTAAGAAACTCGGAGCTGTGTTAGACGTGAAAAAGGGCGTGTTAAAGGTCGGCGATGAAGAACTCCCTTTCCATGAAGACAAAGAAGATGTCATCCGCCTGGTAACCACTCATGACGTCATTATACCCGGACTCAGTGAAAAAATTATAATGACCACTTTAGATGGATATTGTCGCCAGGGAAGCCTACGGATAGTCGAAGCACTAAACGAAAAGGAATTTCTAGTGGCTAGGGCTCTGGTAAAAGTTCAAAATGGCGTTCCGATTCGAATTATGAATTTGAAAGATAGTCCTGTTAGGCTAAGCAAACGGACTGTAGTTGGACAGTGTGTGCCCATCTCGGCTATTCGCTCTGTGAGATCGGAAAATCTATCTAAAGGAAAGTATCCAAGAGAGCTGATAGATATGGTCATTAAAAACACCCCAGATTTGGACAATAGACAACGACAAAAGGTGAAAAATATGCTTGTGGAATTCCGAGATGTGTTCGCGGTAAACGACCAGGACAAGGGCAAGACATAGTCACCCATAAAATAAATACTGGCAATTCCCAACCGATTAGACAACAGCCAAGGCGACTCCCCTTGGCTAAACGAGACGAAGCTGAGGAGATTATTAGAGACATGAGAAATCAAGGTGTCATCGAGCCATCGAATAGTCCTTAGTCATCACCGATAGTGCTTGTAAAGAAGAAGGATGGCTCCACAAGATTTTGCGTTGACTACCGTCTGTTAAATTCGGTCACCAAGAAAGATAGCTATCCACTGCCGAGAATAGACGACACCTTGGACACTCTATCTGGAGCCCAATGGTTTTCCACACTCGACCTAAAGAGTGGTTATTGGCAAGTGGGGATGGAATCGACAGACCGAGAGAAGACCGCGTTTTCTATAGGCTCTGGACTTTGGCACTTCACAGTAATGCCTTTCGGATTGTGTAATGCCCCCGCGACGTTTGAGAGACTTATGGAAGCAGTTCTAAGGGGACTAACGTGGCAGACATGTCTGGTATATTTGGATGATGTAATTGTCGTAGGAAAAACTTTTGAAGAACACCTAAAGAACCTGAGAGAGGTTGTTTGGACGATTACGAGAGGCCAATTTAAAACTAAGTCCCAAGAAATGCTTTATGTTCCAAAAAGAAGTTAAATATTTGGGGCACATCGTATCTCGTGATGGTGTTACAGCTGACCCAGAGAAGATTATAGTGATTCAAGAGTGGCCGATTCCTGAGAACAAGCACGAGATTCGAAGTTTCCTCGGTTTGTGCACCTATTATAGACGATTCGTGAAAGGATTTGCCAACATTGCCATACCATTAATAAAGTTGACAGAAGAGGGCAATGAGTACGAATGGAGTGAAGACTGTCAAAGAGCTTTCGAACATCTCCGGCAAGCTCTTACTAGCGCACCTATCCTTGGCTACCCCAGAAATGAAGGAAGTTTGTGCTAGATACCGATGCCAGTAACACCGCCATTGGAGCTGTTCTCTCTCAATTGCAAGACGGACAGGAAAGAGTCATTGCCTATTTCAGCAAAGTACTGTCGAAACCCGAGAGGAATTATTGTGTGACTAAGCGAGAGCTCCTGGGTGTGGTAAAGGCATGCGAACATTTCCATAAGTACCTTTACGGCCGCAAGTTCCTGATAAGGACAGATCATGCAGCGCTAAAGTGGCTCTTGCAGTTCCGAAACCCAGAAGGACAGGTGGCAAGATGGTTAGAACGTCTTCAGGAATATGACTACGACATTGAACACAGGGCTGGAAAAGTCCACAATAATGCAGACGCTTTGTCAAGAAGACCGTGCAAAGACAACTGCACACATTGTTCTAAAATAGAAGACAAGATTGGCCATCTGCGACGAACAACTGTAGAGAGTGAGGAATGGAAGCCAAGCGAAATCAAAACGGCCCAAGAAAACGACCCAAGTATAAAAACTGTTCTGAATTGGATGCGCCACGGACAAAGAACAGGCTGGCAAGACATTAGTGCCACAAGTCCTGAAGTAAAGAGTTATTGGGGCCAATGGAATAGCCTGACTCTGAAAGACAACCTGTTGTATAGGACCCTTAAAAGTGAAGATGGCACCGAATCGACGCTGCAATTAGTAGTACCTAGAAGCAAAGTGTCGGAAGTATTGCGAAAATTGCATGACGGCGCTTCCGGAGGACACTTTGGTATTACGAAAACGATGCAAAGGGTACGTGAGCGATTCTATTGGGTC